>NC_139045.1:59808282-60048552 GCF_965140915.1 Aythya marila | reverse complement strand
AGGAGAAAAAAGAGGGTTTATAATCTTTGGAAAAGTGGACAGGCCACTAGGGAGGACTATAAGGATGTTGTGAGGCTGTGCAGGGACAAAATTAGAAAGGCCAAAGCTCATCTGGAGCTCAATCTGGCTACTGCCGTTAAAGATAACAAAAAATCTTATTACAAATACATCAACGCAAAATGGAGGACTAAGGAGAATCTCCATATTTTACTGGATGCGGGGGGAAACCTAGTTACAAAAGATGAGGAAAAGACGGAGGTGCTTAATGCCTTCTTTGCCTCAGTCTTTAGTGGCAATACCGGTTGTTCTCTGGATACCCAGTACCCTGAGCTGGTGGAAGGGGATGGGGAGCAGGATGTGGCCCTCACTATACACGAAGAACTGGTTTGTGACCTGCTACGGCACTTGGATGTGCACAAGTCCTTGGATGGGCTGGATGGGATCCACCCAAGGGTACTGAGAGAACTGGCAGAGGAGCTGGCCAAGCCGCTTACCATCATTTATCAGCAGTCCTGGCGATCGGGGGAAGTCCCAGTTGACTGGCGGCTAGCAAATGTGACGCCCATCTACAAGAAGGGCCAGAGGGCAGACCCGGGAAAGTACAGGCCTGTCAGTTTGACCTCAGTGTCAGGGAAGCTCATGGAGCAGATTCTATTGAGAGTCATCATGCAACACTTGCAGGGCAAGCAGGCGATCAGGCCCAGTCAGCATGGGTTTATGAAAGGCAGATCCTGCTTGACGAACCTGATCTCCTTCTATGACAAAGTGACACGCTGGGTGGATGAGGGAAAGGCTGTGGATGTGGTCTACCTTGACTTCAGCAAGGCTTTTGACACCGTCTCCCACAGCATTCTCCTCAAGAAACTGGCTGCTCTTGGCTTGGACTGGCGCACGCTTCGTTGGGTTAGAAACTGGCTGGATAGCCGGGCCCAAAGAGTCGTGGTGAATGGAGTCAAGTCCAGTTGGAGGCCAGTCACTAGTGGCGTTCCCCAAGGCTCGGTGCTGGGGCCGGTCCTCTTTAATATCTTCATCGATTATCTGGACGAGGGCTTTGAGTGCACCTTCAGTAAGTTTGCAAATGACACCAAGTTAGGTGCGTGTGTCGATCTGCTTGAGGGTAGGAAGGCTCTGCAGGAGGATCTGGATAGGCTGCACCGATGGGCTGAGGTCAACTGTATGAAGTTCAACAAGGCCAAGTGCCGGGTCCTGCACCTGGGGCGCAATAACCCCAAGCAGAGCTACAGGCTGGGAGAGGAATGGTTGGAGAGCTGCCAGGCAGAGAAGGACCTGGGAGTGATGGTGGATAGTCGGCTGAATATGAGCCAGCAGTGTGCTCAGGTGGCCAAGAAGGCCAACGGCATCCTGGCTTGCATAAGAAGCAGTGTGACCAGCAGGTCTAGGGAAGTGATCGTCCCCCTGTACTTGGCTCTGGTGAGGCCGCACCTCGAGTACTGTGTTCAGTTTTGGGCCCCTCACTACAAGAAGGACATCGAGGTGCTTGAGCGGGTGCAGAGAAGGGCGACGAAGCTGGTGAGGGGCCTGGAGAACAAGTCCTACGAGGAGCGGCTGAGGGAGCTGGGCTTGTTCAGCCTGGAGAAAAGGAGGCTCAGGGGCGACCTTATTGCTCTCTACAGGTACCTTAAAGGAGGCTGTAGAGAGGTGAGGGTTGGTCTGTTCTCCCACGTGCCTGGTGATAGGACAAGGGGGAATGGGCTTAAGTTGCGCCAGGGGAGTTTTAGGTTGGATGTTAGGAAGAACTTCTTTACCGAAAAGGTTGTTAGACATTGGAACAGGCTGCCCAGGGAAGTGGTGGAGTCACCATCCCTGGAAGTCTTCAAAAGACGTTTAAATGTCAAGTTTAGGAATATGGTTTAGTGGGGACTGTTAGTGTGAGGTCAGAGGTTGGACTCGATAATCTTGCGGTCTCTTCCAACCTAGAAATTCTGTGATTCTGTGATTCTGTGTTGGAAGGGACCTTAAATTTCTTCTAATACAACCACAATATAATTTTACTTTTTTTTTTTTTTTTTACTTTTTTTTTTAATACGTTTCCACGATTTTAGAGAACAACAGGAATAACATTACATAAACATTGCATTTGAATATTAATTTATGAAAAAAATAATATGTTGATGTTCTCCAGTTAACTACTCGTAATATCTTGATGTTCCGAGCAACAATTATATGCCTATTTGAATTCATGTTGATATCTGAATCTACTGAATCACAGATTCATTTACATTATAAGGTACCTCTCAAGATTTTCTAGTCTAATACCCCTGCTCAAGAAAAGTCTGCCACAGCAGGTTCTCCAGGGCCAAGTCCAGTAGGATTTTGATTATTTCCAGAGATTGAGACCCCATGACCTGTGTTTGTAACACATGCCACAGCCACAAGGAAATAGTGTTTCTTTGTTTTCTGACAGAATTTCATGTGTTTTAATGTGTACCTGTTGTTTCTTGTCCTGTGTCAGTGGACACTACTGAGGTGAGTCCAAGCTGGACAGTCCAAGCTCTCTCAGCCTTTCCTCATAACAGATGATTCAGTTCCTTAATCCTCTTTGTGTCTCTGCACCAGACTCACCCCAGTAAATCCATATCTTTCCTGCACTGGGGAACCTAGAGCTGGACACAGAATTCTAGGTGTCTCTTACCAGTGTTTGAGTATAACAATCATTTCCCTCAACCTGCTTGCACTGTGCCACTGGCACAATGCTGTGCAGAAGGCATTAGCCATTTTTTCTGAAAGGGTGCATTGCAGGCTCATGGTTGACTTGTCCACATGGCCTTTGAAAGATACATATCTACAAGCCGCCTCATTTTCCTTGGGTCACATTTTTCAGCACAATCTAAGATAGAAGTCTGAAAAAGTATAGGTACATCTTGTTTACAGGTAGAAAGTGACTAGACAGAAGACAGTTTGTAAGGATGTTGTACTGGCACTGGCTGGGATGGAGTTAAAATTTCTTCATAGCTCCTACTGTGCTGTGTTTTGGAGATGTGACTAAAACAATGTTGATAGAACATCAGTGTTTTGGCTATGGCTGAGCAGTTCTTATACAGTTTCAAGGCTTCCTCTTTTTCCCATTCTGACCCCCTGATGAGTACCAGGGTTGGACATGAAGCTGGGAGGGGAGACAACCTGGACAGATGACCTAAACTGAACGAAGGGGGTGGGGAGGATAAGGTAGCCATTTCTTGCAGACTGTCTGGGCATCAGTCTGTGGGAGGTGGTAAGTAATTTTGTATCACTTGTTTGTTTATTTTTATTTGTTGTTATGTGCTTGTTTTTTTTTGTTTGTTTTGTTTTGTTTTGTTTTTCCTTCCTCTTTCCTCAACTTATGAAACTATCTTTATTTTGACCTATGAGTTTTCTTGCTTTTGCTCTTCCTATTCTCTCCCCTGTCCCACTGTGGCTGAGGGGACTAAGTAAGCAGCAGTGCTTAGCTGCTGGCTGGAGTCAACCCACCACAGATGTCCACAGTTTAAGTCCATGTTTCCCATCCCAGCTATCATTCTGATTTACATATAACAGAAGGCTTACATTGTTTGGCTCACTAATTTTCTGGTACTGTGTTGACATACTGCTAGAGTTTCCAACTGTGTGAACATTTTGTATGAATAACAGCTTTTAATCCAGATCTATTTATTAAAAATAATCCTAAGGATTTACAGTGGGTAACCTGCATGTCACTTTTGTGTGGCATCAGCTAAGACAGTTTACCTTCTCTGTCAAAACAACTAAAAATGTAGGCAATTTACTAGTGTGATTTGCATAACTTTTCAGGCTATGTTAAATAAATTAAATATGTATTATTCATGATAATCTACCTCAGAAACTTTATTGTCAAATAGACATTCTGTTGATCTGCTACTGTCATATTCACTTGCAATATAATATTTCTAATACAAGGCTCAGAACTTTTTGGTTCAAAGAATAGTTATAGAAAGAGCAAGAGTGGGGGTACTTGATTTAAAAAAATTAGACTTCAAAAACCTAGAGACAGAAATGTAATTAAATATAAAATGAATTACATGTATATTATTCCCTAAGATGTGTCATAAAAGTTATGAAGAAAATAAATAACATTCATGGGTTTTAATGCAACACAAACAGACAAAAGATTTCATTTCTGCATTGGTGTTATAGAGTTGAAGATTATTTTTTTTGCTGAAAAACTTAAATCCTACTTCTAAATAGGTAATGCAATTCTTAGTATTTAGAGCTTGAGTAAAGCCTAAAATAATGAAGAAATCTTCTGAATATTTTTCAAACTTTCCATCATCAAAAGGTTGTCTGAAAAGTAGTCTACAAAAGGGAAGAGACTTTGATTATGCTCAGATTTTTCTACCCTAGTTTCAGTCACTTAACTCTAGTATTCAGATTTGGATACTTTTTCTTTTACACTCCTTCGTGATAACTCCAATATCTCAGGGAGGTGAGATTTTGGAGATCCACTGCCTCCTCTTTGTTCAGAAGGACAGTAGGCCAGAAAGCATTTTCTATCTATCAAAAAACCTATCTAAGCAAATCTAGGCTGAAGAAGTGGAATGTAAGAAAGTATAAATACATTTATGGAAGAAAGTACTGAAAATATATACAATCATAATCTGCCATCACTATATTAGTTTGCCCTTCATTAGTCTATCTGTAATTTCCATTCCTGTCTCTAATCATGTATGTAAAAAATAAAAGAAACACCATTAGGAAGAATTTCTGCAAATGAACTTTGAAATGTTCTTAGTTATACTAATGTGCTTCACTTCCTTTCATTTTCCCCCAGCACATATACTTTGTGGGAGAAGCTATCTCACCCAGAAGAAAATCCAGAATTCTGTATTTGTAGCCTATCAGGTTATGAAATTTTAGAAATAAAGGACCAAGCTTAAAGTACTGTTCTTATTTTAAATTGTAGTCTGGGACACCTACTTGAGAAAGTCCCTTCTGGATAATTGACACAGGAATGCAGGTTTCTTTTTCCCTGTTTTCAGACCTATTTACACCTTAAACTAAAGGAACTGAAGAAAAGCATTAACACCTTTTTGCAAACCAGGAACACAGATGAAAACTTAAAGAAGCTGAAGCAAACTAAGTGTCAGTAATAAGTAGTAAACAATTCTAAATGTGAATGAATATATTTTAATTTAACAAAAGTCAATAAAATCCAAAATAGAAAAGATAATAATGAATATTCTTCCAAATGACACAGGTGAGAGCAACAGCATCCTTATCTCAGTCTGTAAATCTTCTCCTTTTCTACAGTTTTCTTCCAATCCTGTGGGAGAGAAGAGTAAACAAGAGACTTGTTGGGTGTTGGCCAGGATCAACCTGACAGAGTGGCATGATTTTTAACTAATCCATAAAATATTCTGCAACTGGAGAATACTGATACCTTTATTCATAAACAGAAAATAAATAAATAAATAAATAAATAAATAAATAAATAAATAAATAAATAAAAAGGAGGGAGGAGAAGAAAAAAAATCTTTCAAAAACCTTTCTAGGCAAATATTAGCCTGTTAGCTTGACTTCATTGCTGTTTAACATCATACAATAAATTTTGAAGGAAAGGAAAATTCATAACATGACAGTAAATGGAGAGTATGGAGAGTATGACACATTTTCAGTCTGATTTTATGAAGGCTATGTTGTATCAAATATTATCTTTATTTTATGGTAAGAATTATTAGATGAAAATGCTGCAGAGTTAATCTATTTACATTTAGGTACAGAAATTAAATACTGCCCCACAAGAGATTATTATTTCAAGCAGAAACGTTAGAATTAATGTGTGCTACAAAACAGGGAAGATAATTGATGAGGGAGACAAGTGAGAGATTTTTTTAATTTGTGGACTACAGTAGCTGGGAGTCTCGACCAATACAGAAGATGGCAGGATTATTATGTAGGAAGAATTAAATGGCAGTGCTGACTGGTGTAAAATAGAATGGAATTTAATAGTGCAAAGAGAAAAGTCATTCATTTTCTATACTGTGAGGAGAGAGATTTACAGGCTTTTTATATCTTAATTTCTTAAAGCAAAGACTTTAAGAAGACAGCATTTCAAACACTTTAAGAGGATAAACATCAAGATACAGATGAGCTACTTAAGTTACAAAATAACACCAGTGCAAGATCAAAAAAGTTATAAATTAGTCATGAATATATTTTGATGCAAATTAGAAGACATTCTAAGCATGTGAAAAGTGATATTCTGGAAGCATTCCAATGAGACAAAAGAAATCTGAATGATTTTACATGATGTTTGATATGTTTATGAAAGGAGTGAAAAGAGGTAAATCTAAATCTAGATGCTTGATTTAGACTAGGGCAGTGATACTACAGTCAAAAAATATTGGAAGAAGGTATTAATCTCCCTTGAGCATAGAGTGTGGTCTACTTCCTCAGTCTAGATTTGATAGCGAAGTCTTCACATCTGTGGGGACTTATGATTTAATGATAAATACAATCTATTCTGTCTTCCCGTGATACATTAGACTTGTGACTTTGGTCTTTTAACCAGTGTAACTAAGAAAACATGATGGGTGATAGTAATAGGTGACTCCCTTCTGAGAGGTACGGAGGCACCTATTTGTTGACCTTATCCACTCTTCAGAGCAGTGTGCTGCTTACCAGGAACTCATATGAGGGATGTCACCAACAGACTTCCAAGCTTCATATAGTCTACTATTACCCACAGCTATTATTTTACATGTGCACCTTTCATACAGCCAGGAGCAGCCTGAGGAGTTGAAATACTCATAAATATAATACATTATTGACATTATTTATTATTTGTGTCGTGGTACATAGAAGATGAGAGTAAGGATTTTTTATTTTTTTATTTTTATTTTTTTTACTATATGTTGTGTAAGACTAAAAAAACAGTATCTCTTCAAAAAAATTAAAAAAATAAAACATAAACACAAGCTGTTGAAGAAGTGGCACTCAGATATTGTCTAGTTCAACTTTGTTTTAATTTATGTTTTACAGAATATATGCAGTTTTGGAAATCCTTACTGAACTGTTGCCTGAGAGACAAGTAGATTTTGGAGCATTACAGTGACTGCACTCATAGTCTAAACAATTTTGAAAGTATTTTAATCCCTCAGAATTGTCACATAAATAAATATATATAAGTAAATAATCTCTGATATGTAGAAGCTATTAATTGTATTGAGAACTTCTGTCTGACCTGGAAATCTGCATGTGGGTATTGAAATATGTTTGTCTTGAACTTAACGGTGAAGTCACAATCTCTACTGAAGAGGGGAAAAAAAAAAAAAAAAAGTAAATATGTATCCTCATTGCTAGAGAAGTTAGAGAAGTGAATTAAATTTCTCTTGTTGTGCATTGCAGAAATGCTAAAAGCTTTACTTTCTGGGTTTCTGGATTTCTTTGCTATTCCCACAGTATTCCTTTTTGCACAAATAAAAAAGGTAATTAAAATGTATACTCCTTTAAATACTAATACCAATCTCAAAAACAACAAAAAAAAGTTATCAATTATGTACATTTTTAGAACCTTTCACAAATATTTGTTTGTAAACACAAAGATAGGATGGATTTGGGGGCTCACATAAAAGCTGCCACAGACATTTACTATCTAGGAGAAATACTTGATTAGCTATAGAGAAATTACTAAGTTTGTAAGCATATGCATCACTGCTCGCAGGACTCCTTAAGTGTGAGTCTCAGGCTTGTCAATAGTTTGAAATTTTCTGAGACCAGTGCTATAGATCTGTACTTCAGAAGACAGATTATCTGCCTTCCAGTCTAGCTTCTGACATGAAATTCCCAACTTGCCTGATGTCTAGCAAGCATAAGTAATGGTAAAGAGTCAATTCTATGGTAAAAGCAGAGCACAAAGTAATGGCAGGACAGACTTAGTATCCTATTTAAACAGGGCAGGAAATTGTTAGTACCATGTAACAGTGAATGCAATAATTTGACTGAAGTATTCTTAACACAATAAACTCATCAATAAGCACCAAGGTTGAAGTTCTTTGATTTCACAGCTTGGCTAACACGAAAACACTTTCTGGGACACTGGGCTTGCATTGGCTACATATGATGCTACTGAATCAATTGCACCAGTCTCATTAGGTTTCTCACATTTCTTGGAGAATTTTGCGTTGGATTTATGTGGCAAGGTCTTGCCAGTGGACAGGGTGCTGGGTGTCCTCTGTGAGGAACTGCCAGGGACTGCCCAGTGCTGCTCACAGCTAGTTCCAGCCAGCTCCAACCATCCCACTGCAGAGCACAACAGACACCATTAGCCAAGCTGAAGGCACCCAGTGTCCACAGGTTCACATATTTAAGAAAGGACAAAATGCTGCAGAGCAGGATGAAGAGTGAGGAAAAATACTGTGTGAAAAACAATTGAGGGAACATTAAGGTCAGTGAAGAAAAAGGAGCAAAGTACTCCAGGCACCACAGAATTCCCTACATCCCATGGAGAGGACCATGGCAGAGCAGGTATGAGTCAGAGGAGAGGTCCACATCATAGAAGGTATCCACACTGTAGCCCCTGGAGGACCCCACGCCAGGTCATGTGCGCATGCCCTGAAGGAAGCTGTTATGAAGCCAACACAGGAGAAGGTTCCCCTTAAAGGTACTGAAGCCTATGCAGACAGAACATTCAATAACCTGTTGATTATTGATTATATATAACCTGGTGACATAATAGACATGCTGATATTGATTGTCTTAATCATTCTAAAGTAAGAAATTATTCTCCTAGTAGAATGAAAATGAACCTGCAAATGTATGTGTGTATTACAGAAAATCCTGATATAACCTAAAGCAATGTAAATCTGTATTTAAATAGAACTAAAGGACTTTATGACTCTTAGGAGAGGAAAAAACAAAACAAAACAACAAAAAAAAACCCAACAACTTGGTAATCAAAGATCAAAGATCATTTTTAGTGGCAGTCAGACCCTTTGTTTATTGAAGTAACTTGAAGACCTTTTGTTTATTTAGCTAGATAACCATTTAAGCCCAAATCTGCTACAGTGTCTGAGGGTAAATTTAATTTTGGTTTGTATCCAGTAGACCCTGAAAACAAGGTGCTTATAAATGAAGCATAACATTAAAAATACACATTAACACCTAGACATAACACCTAGACATCTTAATTAAAAAAATTGTCTTCACTGACCACAGTTTATTCCTTAAAAAGGATAAATTGCCTTCTTACCTGTGTTATAAATGAAGTCTCAAGTCAATCTGAATTTAGTAATATTTATAAAAGAAATATTTATAAAAGGTATAAAAGGCAAGTAAACAGCTCCGGGTCTGCGGAGAGTCTATGCTCCACCAACATGCACACATGAACATCAAACATTCTAAATATACAGAACATGGCTTTTACATACTAAACCCGAGCACACCTATACATATGTACAATCAGAAAAGGTAACAAACAATCATTTTTTCCATTCATTTTCTTAATTACAAACAAGTCTTCATTTTCCATTCCTTTTGAACAATATGTCTTGCTTTGAGTTGTCAAGCAACTCGGTCTTTGGGCCTTATGTATCCCGTTCTTCCCAGATCGAAGAAAAGCATATCCACCTCCTTTTCAAGGCCAATAGGGCCTGAGTCAAAAGGCACGTCAGCAGGGGGCGTTAACAGCAAAAGCCTTCGATGGCTGCAGCAGCAGAGGGGCTGATGGAGTGGCAGTCGGATCAGTAAACAAGCCCACAGCTCCCTCACTGTCTGGCAAACCACACGTTTATGACTGTGGTCCCACATGGCTCTTTAAGGCCTCAGAGATTGCTCGTCAGGTGCCGAACAACTCCACTGCAACGTTTTTAGTTGCCGAGTCCCACACCTTGGCATCAATTTGGTCCCATATTTCAGGATCATAAGCTGTCTGTTAATAAGGAGAATAAGCAGTAAGGTTACCAGGACAGTCTTTTTCTAAGGACGTATGATTCCCCATAATGTGCAGCTGCTTATCAGCGAGAGGCAGTTGTGTGTGCAGGTCCGTTTCTCTCAGCTTGAGCTTCTCTCCAGCTCCAGTGCGCCTGTTTCCAGCGACTTTCAGTATGAGCTTCTCTGAGCATTTTGCTGACTTTGGCCGAACCTATCTTCATGAGGTGATCAATGTGCCTGTTTCCGTCCTGGTCTCCGTCCTGCTTGCCTGTTCCTTTTAATTCCTTCTTTCTACTTCTTTATTGATGACATAACTTCATTGTGTTGACTTTTTTTTTTTTTTTTTTTTTTTTTTTTTTTTATCTTGAGGACAGGCTCCCCTCTTATACCCTTCTCTCCACCGCAGTTCTTTTCAAAACAACTTTTCATTGGTCAAACAACTTTGCGTATAACAACAACAGCAAACACCCAGAAACGTCCATGCCTTAACGGCTGGAGCACAAGCACCCCGAGACTGCATGGAGTCTCCTGAATAACCATTCTGTGTTCCCTCTAAACTCTTTTACATTCCTGTTGGCCTCATCGTTAAGAGTCTAATCTTATCATCAACCACGGGGCTTTCCAACACCCATGGCCAAACTCCCACATCTCCCCCTTCTTTATTAATATCAACTACTTTCTCGACACGAATTACCACTCCATATATAACACCTGTAATGCTGTGACTTACTTGACAAGAGACTAAATGAAGATGGGGTGAGGTAAAAAGGAAAAAATAGTGCTCAGTAACAAAGCGTAAGAAATCCTGAGAACTGTGTTACTTTAATACTTTTCTTTTGTTAGGCAAATAGATTTTTATTTTTCACAACCTGCAGTGAAGCAAAATCTACTTTCAAAATACATAATTTCTTATTTGTGTCATCATATTCATTCCAAATGAAAGTTGTTATAACTGAGAAAATACTGTTTTGAATATTCGTTACCTAAACACTCAGGAAACAGCTTTTGTTTGAGCACAGTTTTCTCAGAAATAACAGCAGCAATGACTCCCTTGTGGTGGTTTGCCCCTCTTCATTTCAGCTTTTGTTTCCATATCTCATTTATTTTTTCCATTCCCAGCACAATATTAATAACTTGCAAGGAAGCCAGAAGGTATGTCCTCAGAAAACAAAGTAGAATAATTGGAATATTAAAAGCACAACACCAGAATAACAAGATGATCTGTGAGAACGTTTCTAGTTCAATTATGGCTTGGCAGCAAAAAGAATATATTCCAATGCACTGCATTAGTCTTTATCTAATCAGAATAACAATTAAAATCTGCAAAAAATTCTAATCTTTTCATCTGATCTTTCAGTTTCTTCTGGGCTTCAGATACTAGACAAATACATGTATGTAGAACAAATCCTGGGAAGCCTCCATTATTCTGAGTTTTTGGAGCTCAGCACTTCTGTTAATTTCTTTGCTGCCTTCCTCTTCTTAATCTTTGTAGCCACCAAAAAATTTTCTGTATCCTGGAGCAATTCCAAAAATTCTTAGAATGTTTACAATTCACTATATTTGGTGCTGTATCTTATTGAAAAGTCTTATTTGTATAATTTTCCTCAAACTGCCCTGAAGGGAATGTGGAGGAGTAGGATGAAAAAAGAAAACCATTAAAAAAAGAAAGGAAGACAGGAAGAAAATGGGAAAATAGTAATTTTAACAACACACACACACACAAAAACAAAAACAAACAAACAAACAAACAAACAAAAAGCTTTTTCTTCTTCTTCTTCTTCTTCTTCTTCTTCTTCTTCTTCTTCTTCTTCTTCTTCTTCTTCTTCTTCTTCTTCCTCTTCTATTTCTTCTTCTTTATATTGAATGTTCTAATGCACAATATGGAGATTGTCCTGAGCATTGAGTACTGGGGGAAATACAGATTGAAACTTGGCCTTGACATTTGAACCTCAAGACCATATGGAGACTTCAGAAACACTCCTGTGCTGAGCACCATTCCTGGATCATTCTTTATTTCTATATAGGCACAGAATGCAAAAGCAAATCTTAATTTTCAGTCCTGAAAAGCCTGCCAGAACCGGTGTAAAGAATTACAGGGCAAACAGCTGCTGTGCTCCTAACCATGGCAAGCAGGAATGACATGCCTGCTGCCTTCCCCAGGGCATTCTGCCATTCTCTGAATGCTAAGTAACTGGGGGTTGCACCAGCACATCAGCAGGCTTTGTCCACTCAGGCCAAACCTAATGTAAGCCACATCAGTTGAGCGACACATAAGTGGTCTGTAAAACACATCTGTGTCTTTAATTACTAACTTGGAAAAAGCAACAGTGACCATATTAGTATGCTGGCTGCAGAGACATAAATGCTAATTATCAAATGTTCCAATGTAATAGAAAAAAAAAAAAAAATATCATGTGGTTAAAAGGCTTCCTTGAGGCTATTGAAAGCAAAATGTAATAATTTACCTTCATGGAATTAATTTGTTTGTTCTCTCCTTTTGACTGAAATGCTAATTATTAATTTATTAATTTTAGTGTAATAGATGTTTAATGGCTTTCAAAACAATGAAAATAGCCCTAAACAAGATTTCACTTTGTATTTATGCATCTTTTTTTTCTCTCTGCCAAGGTCCTGAAACAGACTTATAATTTTATTATCATCATTGTTATTATTGTTTTTCATGTATTCTCTAATGAATCTACTTGTGTTTGAGGTAAAGAACATCTAGCAAGAAATACAGTATTTGCTCCCAGAACTTAAATGTTGGATGAAAACAAAAATGGGCCAGCCACATTAGAGCACAGAAGTTAGTTTTTAGAAGAACTGCTTAAAAAGTTCCTCACACTGAAATAATTGCTCAATTTAAATTTAAATAAAGCTGATGATCCCAACTGAAAGACATTCCTAAAGTTCGACTTTTATGAATTTCTGACTGAAATGGAACTCTTAGAATGAAGAAAAAAAAAAAAAAACACACACACACAACAAACAAACAAACAAACAAACAAACAAACAAAAAACTCTTCCAGTTTAATGATTGTATTACAAGGGAAAAGGATAGCAATACTGACATTAAGCCACTACTCTATTAGATTTTGTTTATAAATCTTGGACCACTCACTATCTTGTGTACAATTCTACTGATTTTTGTCATGTCTTCATTCTTCCCTGCTACGCCCTCATCTGTTCATTTGAAATATCATCCTAAATTGGATCCACTAAGAATGCAGTTTTTAAAACTAAAGCCTTCAATGGGATTAGAATACCTTAACTTTCACAGTAGTGTGCAGGAATATTCCACTCTCCAGCTCCAGTGTATCCATAACTTAGCTTTGACAGCATTCATAATAACATATTTAAAGTATTACTTATGTCACTCAGGAGACCCGCAGAATTATGGGGTTTTAATAACAGACTATTCTATCAGCCACTTTATAGATCATAAGAATACTATATCAATAGTATTTTTCTATACTGTAAGATAAGATTGCTTGGCATATTATGTCCACATAATTGCTATCAGCTATGGCTAGCAAGAAAACGTATGCATACGTATGGTATACACACTTATGTATGAACATATGACAACACATTTCACAGTTCCTCAGAAGAATTATGATATTCATCTATGGTCTCTAGACACCAATTTTGTTTCCTTTTTCACTGTGAAGTCTCAATAATCTCTGCCTAAAGTCATTGAACACCAGTATGAGACAAAACCTCACTCAAACGATTTCATTATACTGCATAATTAGACAGCATTATCCTAATTTTGGTTATGGATATTGGTAGACCTTCAAAATACAAATGTGAATAGTCTTAGTACACCAAGCACCTTTTGTACAACATGTACAAATGTACATGTACATGTACAACAACATACAACATGAATGTACAACAGTCTCCTAAGTTTATTTTCATTAGCACAGTGCAGTTAGAAAATATCCAAGAAACGCCTGTCTATAATTTAACATGTTACAAGGAAGGAATGCTTAAAAACTCAGCTGAGTGAAATGCTGACTTTTTACCAATATGACCTGTAAGTTTTATTCAGTGCAAGGAATGACTTAGATCAAAAATCAATCCAATTGCTTTATTGTTTAAAGTTACCAAGGTACAAATAATTTAATTGAGTTTGGGCTTTATCTTGATCTGTAAATACATAGCTGAAGAAAGATCTAGCTCATTAGGTGATCCAAGAAAGTTGTATTGGTTTGAGTTTTAGCTGAACAATTCACTGCTTGACCACAGATTTGTGCTTCATTAAGATCAAGTTGTAGAGCATGTGATTTCTTCCAGTAATGGTGTATCATTTGCCAGCAACAGAGGAAACGTTGTGCAAAAAGCAGAAGAAAAGAGACTGAATCTGAATCCTTGAGGAACATTGTTTTGTTCTGCACTAAACTAGAAGTAATCCAGTGTAACAAGCCAATCTGCTTCCTCTTCATGGATACTTTAGCAACGAATTATAGATGTTCTTTTGCTCATCATTTTAGGATTTCTAGGTAACTGAAGGGTATGATCTACCTTGTCATATGCCATAGTCAGGCAAAACAGCAATATTGTAGTATATCCCATGGGAAGTGCTACTAGAGAGAAAATGAGAAATTAATATGTGCCTGTAATATATGCCAAGGTATCATTTGCATCAGTTAATAGACAGAAGATTAAAGTAGAGAGAGCTGGAAAGATACAGCTTTCATGGGTCCTGTTAATAATTCTTGCTTCATGTCACAACATTATCACTCTGCAAGAATTCCAGGATATGACTGTACTAAGAATTTGTTCTCTCTCCCTAAAAATACGGATTACACAAAAAGACTTTTTCCAGCTCAGCGTGATAAACAAATTTCCACCCTATCTCTTTTTCTCTAACTTGCCATAACTTGTATTTGCCTCATAAATATTGAAGGAGCACTGTTAAGACTGGTAAGCCTAAAATTAAATCTACCAACTTCATCTGGTTTGCAAGTGTGACACACTGCCCTCTCCCCTGTCTGTTTATGTTGTTGCTGTGAGCAAAAAATGCACTGAAAACTGCAAGCAACCTTTTCTTGAAACCCAGTGTTGTGTCAGCATAGGTGTCAATGTAATCTACATATCTGAGGAACTTCGAAGCAATAAATAGTGAGTAGGTTGTCTGTTAACCTTAACTCTGTCATTTCCATGAGCCTGCTTTAGGTTCCCATCCTTGCCTGTTCTTTTCTTGTATCCCAGGTAGGATACATAATATTCTTTCCCAAGTTTCCCTAGAGGCAGCATCATGAACACTGTGACATGGGAGGAAAAAGTCTTCTTGTACCCAGAAACACAGAAGCCTTCAGAAGGCAAGAAAATAATTACAGTGAAAGTCATGAACAAATCCTTCATTTCTGTTACAGGGCATGCTAAATTTCCCAGAGTGAAGAAAACCTTTACAGACTGACTGCTGCATAGGGTTGGTCACAGCAGAGAATATGAAGTGCAAATACCCAACTGAGGAAAATCAAGGGTGGACGAAAACATTGATGGAAGAAAACTTCTCTTGATAAGTGTAACCTGAGATTTCCCAGGGGCATGCATTGCAGCCAAATTTTGTTGCATTTTCTTTAAGGTGGTAACACCACCAAAAGTGTCCTCTGGCATCAGGGTAAAAACTGTACTAAAAACTACTGAGTGCCTGTGCTGTGTCCTAAAAAGATGCTGAAGTGTCTCCATGGAACTGTTGCAGTAACAAGATAATGTAAGAAACATTTTCACTAAACCTTACTCTTGAGTATTTCATCTTTCTGTTTCATTAAAGAAACACACCTTACTGAACATTGCAAAAATTCAGAAAGCTTTTTAAAGAGTAGTACTGGTAAGTTTCGCCTTAGTTGTTCTTAATTCAATTTGGTATAGGAGGATTTGACTGAAGTCTTCACTATGGGTGTTGTGGAGAAAACTGGACTTCCTTTGAAATGAATCCATGTTGTCAGTCTCCCCAGAGATCTTCACTTTATGTGTGTATATACATGTATATGCATGTACATATCACGTATATATGTGTATATTCTTATACATGTGTATATATAGAACAATGAAAAAAAAAGTAGTTGTGTTAATTTTTATATGTCCAGACAGTCCTTGCTGAGAACTGTGTGCAACAGAATCAGGCAAACTGGAGAAGTGCTTAAACAAAGCAGTCTCAACTCAGATAAAAACATAAAAGTAGCTTGCTGCCTGTCAGTCACAAATTAAAGCACACAAAAAAAAGAGCTTGCACAAGAGAAATCTAGCTAGGGACTGTTCTCAAGTAGTGAAACTGAGAAGCATAAAGTAGTTTTATGAGACATTTTATGCATTGAATCAAAAATACATGAATTTAAGCACTTTATGAGAATCATCCATTCCAGAAAGCAATATGTATTTGTTAACTTGGAAATTTCATATTTGATGATCCTTTTTTTGTAAACTAGAGAATATCTTTAAATTTATTCAGCTCATTGGCAAACCAGCATTTCTATGTGAAGCATAAAACAGTTTTTCCTGTAGACTTTTCTTCAGGATAGCTGCAAACCCTAACTAGAGATTTTCTTACTAGTTGAAGAATGTCTGAGGAACCTAGTTCTGTGTGGAATTGTATTGTCTAATAGAATAAGAGCTGTGGTGCTGTTTTTACATCAGTTTGGAAATTTTGTTTGGAGATTTAGAGAATATGACTAAAATAGACATCTAACAATTTCTGTGGTATCATTGTGTCTGATACAGAGATGGCTTTTCTGTTATGATACCTGGATGCCAGGCAGTAAACTCCAGGACAGCATAAATGTTCTTACAGCTCATGTTCAGGCAAGTAAATCATGCCTAAAGAGTTTTCCTTCTCCATCTAACCTAGTTTTTTATGACACTTGGGGCAACAATCTATCTAAAATGGTTATTTTTGTCAAATTTTGTTTAAATCTGTCAGTAGTTCCAAACACGCAGCCATGATGGTGTCCCAAGACTAGTATTATTAGGAAATCATGTTCAACACTCCAACATACAAATGTTAGGTTAGGAACAAGCCTGAGGAAATAGGCTCCACTCTGCATACAGGAGTTCCCAGTCAACTGCAGATGCCCCTCTAACATCAGATTAGCCTCAGCAAACTGCAGATGCACATTGAGAACTACAGTAACACCCCAAGGACTGGTTGGAGTCCCATTGGGCTTTGCTTAGTTTTCTTTTCCCTCCTCTTTACACAGCAGTTAGTAGCTCACATTCAGTATCTATCCTCACACCTCTCATTACTCAAACAGATCAGTCTGAGCTATCAATATAAAAAACAAACAAACAAACAAACAAAAAATTCATACTTTATGGGTATTTGCCCCTTGAAAAGCTTGTTCTACATTGTATCTTGATATGTTGCTTATACCTGGAAAATGGATCTTCCTGCTGTGGTGCCCAAGTCAAAAGTACACACTGCAAATAATTAAGTTTATCATCAGCAATGGCTCTTTTTTCTCATAAGGTATGCGTATTTCTTTCTCACTTTCACTTTGTAATTTAAATAACAACTGTTGTCAGGTGTCTTTTCCCCACAGATACATGGCAAAACAGTTTTTGTAAACTCAGCTAAGATATATTATCTTATATTTTATTTTGAAGATTTAGCATTATTTTTTTTATGAAACTACTTTTATCCTTCTTTGATATGTGACTGAGTTGTCACTCTGACCTAAACATCATGACTGGGATTGATATACATTGGCACCATCAGAGCATAAATACAGAAAGAGGTGATTTTGACTGCACACAACCAATTAACTGACTAGCAAGATCTGCTGCAATAAAATGAAATAAATAAAACAAAACAAAACAAAACAAAATAAAGCAGCCTTTAGTCATGATTCCAGTACTCTTCTTATGGTTTGGAAGGCAAAATTAAAAAAAAAAAAAAAAAAAAAAAAAGCTGACTATTTCTGAAGCAAGAAGCTGCAGGCTGTTTTATGGGAATCTTTAACCATAAACCACCTACTGAGCCCTGTAATTTACTTACACTGCTTACTGGGAAGATGATGTCCCAGGGACTTTAACCTGGCATCCCAAGGGTTCCAAGGCCTCTTAATTATTTCCAGAATATTGACAAAAATATATGGGGAAGCAAAGTGAACAGGAAGGACAGAATGCTCAAACAAACCAGTTGCTTTACCAGAAGCAGAAAGTCTGACCTTTTTTTTTTTTTTTTTTTTTTTTTTTTAATGAACGGTGTGCAAAATGTGAATACAACTAAATCCTCAGACTTTCTGCATTTTTTGTTCTCCAGTTTATTTCGATAAAAAAGTAGGGGGAAATGAAAAGAAAAATATGACAACCTTATTGTCATACATGATTATTTTTTTTCAGCCTATGGCATCACTGTAACAAATAAATAAGACAGGACCTCTCAAGCAAGAGTCTCCTCCTTGCAGTCTAAAAGATCCTATATTTTAAAAACTCTCAGTCTTCCTAATATATATGGTTTTTTTTTGGTTAGTTTCTTTTAAGAAATCATAGCTCATTTCCTCCAAAAACTCTGAGAAGTCATCAATATTCATTCTGTTTTTCATAGTCTGTGACTTCAGACCACTTCATAAGGAAGAAATCTTGGTACTCAACTCTACAAAGAACAATTTGGATACTATATGCAAATATATATAAATATCATACAAAGTTTAAAAACATTATAATAATAATGGAACTATAGACAGAGACCCCCAAATCAATTGAATTCAGACTTGTAGAGGCCTACCTCTTTCAAGGAGCCTTGGATAACTGGAAGCAAATCCAGCTACTTCAGTTAAATGCTCAAGAGTTAAATGAGATGAAACCCGCTCCTGTCCTAAGTCTACTATTGGAACATGGGTATTTTTCAAGGATTCTTTCAATATAGCTATATAATAAAGTCTTTCTCCCTTGTTCTTCATTGGAACTATATTTTATCAATAACAGTTTGGCAAACATGTTAGGATTTCTGATTAACAGGGCATAAAGACTTCCTGAGACTTCAAAGAACAACTTATGTATCTGAAGTTTCACTCGTTTGCTGTTAGACATATAGACATATCTTAGATTTTTATTTCTCAGTAATAAATTATATTAGCAACTTTCTCCTATTATTTTTCAGATAATGATTTACCTCCCCCTTCCTTTTTTTTTTTTTTTTTTTTTTTTTTTTTTTTTTTTTAATGTACACAAAGTTTTAAAACAAGAAGGTAATGTTCTCTGGAACTCTACAAATTAAAGCCATATTGTGCTATGTCTCAGTTGATGTTTAGAATAATAGAATATTGGTTTCAAATCTTCTGTCACTAGCAATCCAATTTTTTTGCTACTGACTGTGGTACTTTGGTCAGTAATATGGAAAAACAAACAAACAAACAAACAAAAAAAAACAGTTTCTGGTAAGATTTCACATGCACAGAAACTAAGCTACAAGCTTATTCTGCATTCTAGACAAGACTGTATGAATCACCTTTTTTCCTACTTCCTCAGTTTCTCTCTGGCTTTTCAAAGAGGTCTGTTTCTCTCACAACTCCACAGCCTGGGGATTCACATTCTTTCCAGTAATTCTGTTTTGTTATGTATTAACTTTTATTACTTTTATTGCCTTTGCATGAAAGTTTAGCAATACATAATTATTTTAAGAACATAATAGTATTGCTTCATTCAGACCTTTTTTTATTCCATTTTCAAAAGGGTCACTAGCAAATGTAAATTTACTATTTACAATCTAATGCATGTGCTATGTTTTGACAAACCCTTTTTGAGTTTCAAAAAGAAGAGATATCCATTAGTTGCCCTACTGGTAATTCTAAAGTTAAATTTCAGATACAGATGACATGATATTGCCAGACAGCTTTAGTTCCCCAAAATGTGGCATGGCAAAAGAATAAATTCACCGAGTATCAGCAGCATTCCAGACCAGGGATTGTTGTTTTAGAGGTTAAGGGTTGTTTTAGTTATTACCAGTACCCCAAATTGTATGCAAAGTCAAACTGAAAACTCAGTGGAAATTTTCAAAGGAGACATACATTAAATACATTAAATACAGAACTACAGTGAATCACACTGGACCTAAACACTGCCTGGAAACCTGCTCAAAAACACAGAATTTGTTCCAAGCTATAACTAATCCCAAGTCTGTATATGATGCTATTATTGAACTTTAATTAAAACAGAACCAAAAAGTAGAAGAAAAAAAATGTTTAGGTTTTGGTTGAGAGCAACAGCTTACTGAAATTGTTCGCAGTAGTGAGCATTTACAGGGTGCCCATTAGCAAAGGAGCTTCGGTCATACCTTGTCCTCTTCCTCTCCTCGCTCTGTGCTGTTACTTCTGTACCAGGGGAGATTCTGCGCTGTTCTGCCCACTCCAGCAAGAACCTGTTTAGCGCAAGGACTTCTGAGGTCTGCCTAGAACAAACTAATTACAGTGATACTAAGAAAAGGTTATACTCTGTATTATTGGAATGTATATTAAAATGTATCACGATTTTAGAATCTTACAACATCATGATCATGACTCATCATGTATCATGATTCTAATTTCAAAATAAAAGGTTACTCCTTGCTCTTCCCCTCTACTCCTTCTTGGACTGCTTTTGACATTCTTCTGGCTCTGTATGAGATTTCAAATCACTCATTTTATGTTGCTTTAGGCTAAGTAGACATTTCTTAAAATCTGCAAAAGATAAGTTGGTGTAAAAAGAATTATCAAGAAAGGCAAGAGTTAAACACTGTCTTGGACTCAAAGTGTAAATGATTACGTCACCTGAAGTCTATGTCAAATACCTTGAAATGATTTGCAGAGCTGCATGTGAGAATGTCAACCTTTGTTCCCCAGAGTAGTTTAGTGACAGTGACTTTATGAAGTCTAACAGCAGTGTCATGAATATTCTCAAGAGTAGGTGGGTGGCACATTCATTGAGAGATGTACAGTGGATTGCATACAAAAATGACAATATTTTTGAATAACAACTAAAACTGTAATAAATCTGCCACCACTTTACATATTTTAAGCTCATTTGTCTCTATTTGAATCTCAACGATGTTTACCCCAAGCTATTGTTTTAGCCAAGGCAGCAGTATTTTCTTAGCCAGAATCTCTGAACTTGTTGAAAGGAATATATTTCAGGCTAATTTTTAACCTAAAATAACCCCCTTGCTGTATAAACAAATGAAATAGCAACAATAAAGAATGATTGATCTCAAATGTATTTTTGTTCAAAGTAGGTGTCCTTTGGGTCAATTATCAACCTTAAATGTAGCACCACAGGAACTCCGTAAAAAGCAGGTTCCATCTAGAGAAGACATGAATTGTCTGGCCAACCTGACAATCTATATAAAAACCATTTAGCAAAACCAAAATGATTCAGTTCTGGCTTGCTCTGTAATTTAAGACATTATAGCCAAAAATCACTACAGTAGTGGTTTGGCAGATAAGGAAAAGGAAGGGACTTGTGGTTGAAACTCAGACCCAGAACACAGAAAAAGTGGTTTCTATTCTTGGTTCAGGCGCTGACTTCTTCAGTGGCCATGGACAACTTACAGCTCCTGAAAGGTGAGTGCCCAGGGATCCCAGTGACTTCATCTGGGAGGTGGTTGCTCACCATTTCTAAGAAACAGTCCCTAGACCTCTCTATAATTTAGTTTTCCTCTTTATGAAATGATGTTAAGAGATGGTCATTTCGGGGCAAGGCAAAGCAGTGGCATTATTTTATCTTTCAATAGTACAGTTAGGGCACAGGACTAGAATAAGACAGGCATACCACTTAGGTAAATAAATTATTCAGCTTGTTTTCACTATTTATTATTGGCACTACTGGTACAAAATGTGATGTTGATTATCTCCTAAAATCTTTGATGTTTTTCAGTTGTTAGGCACAGCAGTGGGTTTGTGCCCTTTCAGCAACCTTGTGTTTCAGGAAACAAACTTCTCTTCCAGCTCCTCAGACCAGGAACTGAGGAATCCTGGTTTATAGTGCATAAGGGTTACAATCACAGTCTCATGACTCTCATATTTATGTTCTTTGTGATAGCCCGTTCTTAGGCTAATACTTCCTATAGTAGTAATTTATTGATTTTACAAATTTGTTCAGCATTCAGCTCATATTCAGCTTTGCAATTAGCATCCCACATTCACACATGCATACTCATGCTTTCTATCACACATACACATAGAATAGTTACATTTCTAGCTATACATATAAACAGATCTAATTTCATCTAGTAATGAAAAGTGAAAAACCTTAGGAGTACCTACCCTGGCTTTCTTACTGATTTTGCTATAAATACAGAGTTATTTAATCAACTGGAAATTAATTTACTTTGCCCCACAAACACATTTCTTACACAATAATCTATGACGTAAGATGAGTACCTAGAAATCTCTCTGTATGATACTCCTTTTTTCAAGAATCTTGCCTGTATTTTTTTGGTGCCAACTATGAGATCATTAACATACAATATGGATGATTTGGGCAGTTTTAAGATTACAAAACTTCCTCATCTCCATCTCCAAAGATTGTCACAGCTGTAGTTACCTTTATTAGCTAAGATCTTAAAATATGGAATAATATTTTATACATCATGAAACATTTACTGCCTAAAGATAGTCTAAATCACTTCACTGGTTGGTATAAGTCTCCCCAGAGAAAAACATTATTAATATATGTAATTAATTTGGTGAGGCAATATATACAAAGATATGCCACAGTGAACTCATTAATTTCTGTAGAAATAATTATTTACAAATATTCATCTAGTTCCCCAGGACATGTTAATGAGTTGGAAAAAATGTTTACATTGTATGACTGGCTGCAAAATGGCTACTGGCCTTATAAAATAGTACTCCCTTTTTATGATTTCCAAAGAAATGCTAACTCAATTGCATCTGAGTTAATGCAATTTATTAGCAGGTAATTTATTTGCTGAAAACTGCAGGTTTGAGTCAGCTGAAATTAGTAATAAATACAAATAAAAATTATCACATAACAGGCTAAAAAATGAACACCTCTCATAAAAATGTCATTCTGCCGTTTCATTTTAAAGTAGCATTTTCACTGGTAAGGTTGCCTTCAGCTAATTTTCAAAAGGGTTAAAAGCTGAAATAAATTTCAGTTTGTTATGCCTCTAATGTATTTGTATTTGTTTCACCAGGGAAATTTATGCATATTTGTTGACTCAATATAATTTATTTATGTATTTATTTATTCCTGTACGGTACAGATAAATCTTGTATTGTTTCCATGGTTTTGCAGCTTGAATCCTTTATCTTTTTTTTTTTTTTTCTTTTTTCTCTTGACTTTTCTTAACATAAGCTGTTCCATCGGTAACATGTAATAGATGAAAAAGGGTTCCTTTGACTAATGCTTTCTTTCAGAAGGTATCAATTTGCTAACTCCATAGAGAATTTCTGCATAGATTGAAAGTCTCAACACTCAGATGTTGAGACCAACATTTGAAAAGCATATTTTAATTGTATCTTTTCGTGCTAGTTCTGCAAAAGATTCATTACACGTAATTTGTCCTTTCCATTGACTACTTCTGTGATTTGTCAGTGTGAGAGTTTCTTTTTTTTATTCTTGGCTTCTTGTTTCATGTTGTTCAATTCTGGCATTGACTCAGGTAATTTTGTTTAGGGAATGTTGACCCAAGATCAAATCATGTTAATGGGCCATATTCAGTTGCCTCAATGCAGACATCTCATGCCATTTTTACCCCCTAAGGTATCCAGGATATCTGCAAGGAGCTGGCAGATATCCTGGACATGGGCCCCTCAGGATACCCACGCATTTCTGGAGTGCCTGATGGAAGTCTGAGATACATCCTCAAGGGAAAATCCTAGATGAAGAATGAAACAACATCCCTGACTGTTTACTCTCAACATATATTTTTGACTCCCTCACTGAAAATGCCCAATGCTATAATTTTGTCTGTTGTGTAACATGTAATCAAATTTTTAAGGACCTGTGCTGTTTCTACATATTTTAGCATTATTTAAGGGAATACAAACCCTATGGAAGTATCCAGATCACATTTATTGCTAATGTCAGTGATGACATAGGTACTAATGTGAGCAATATAATAGGGATTTCACTAACTTGTGAGGTTTGTTGTGTTCATGCAATAAAACAGAGCCCTCATGGTCTCTTTGCAGTCAATCTTCTTCCCTAACATTTTTCAGCATAATGAGGTCATATAATCCTTGTTTGCAGACAGTTCTGTGGGACTGTATTCACTAAAACAGAAAGGCACAGTAACAGAAAGATTTTGTTAGTAAAAATAAAATAAGACACGAGAACTGTTTGCAGATAAAGTGTCATTAAGTCACTTATCCATAAAGGTTGTAAGTGACAGCAATAGCAAGTAGAAAATGAGAGATTAGGGTATAATAAAAGTAAGGCACACTATTTTTGTTAAGTTTCAACATATGTACTGTAAGTTTTATGAATTTTAAGCATGAAAGGAATGCAGTGCTTGGCTAATTGGGGCTTCAAATTGGCTATGAGCCAGTCAGGACTATAGGGATTCAAAGTCTAATAACCCTACAAACTCTTCTATGTTTTGCAGTGATTACTACCCAGTTTTAGAAAATGATCAGAATATTTGGGGACAGCTATGGTGTGCTGAAGTTTCCTCCTGACATTTGAACAAAGATGGCATTTGTGTCTTTGTTTTGTGCCAATCAGTTATTTCAATTCCACAATTTTTATTCTTTGTACCAGAAATTGTAGAGGCCACCAAAATTCTAAAACCTGATCTAAAAATGTCAGGGATTTTTAATTGATAGGCTAACTAAAATAAGCCTAGATTAAAGATGTCAATAACTATGAAAGTTAATATAGAATTTGCAAGAAAATTTGGGTCTGGGATTTCAATGAAGATGATTAATAAATCAAATGAAAGTAGGTTCTTTGAAATGTGTTTTGTTATCCAAAGTAATAAGAATTCAGAATTCAGGTGGTACAAATGCAAAAAAAAATAAAAATAAAAATAAAAATTTAAGTACATTGATTTTTTTTTCATGTAGATATTTCTTATATTCCATTTCAGAGCCTTGCTTTTGTTTTGAACCTGGCTTTCAGTGGAATCAATGACTTTTCAGAAAGTTGAAAATCAGAACTAGCTGTCACAAATACAGCTAGAAACAGTAAATAAGATTATGAGCTTAAAGAATTTATAAGAATTACAAGCATTTATGTGAGCAACAAAACTAACAAAAACAGATTTCCTGTGGCTTTATCTCTCATGGCTTGGTTATCCTCTGTCTCACAAAGTTTGAGTGTTCACAATAGTTTTCTCTCACACAGATTTCTTGTATCTGATAAGTACTTGAGTTCATGTAATATATGATATTTTCATGAACTTAATCCTATACACACACAGACACACACCAGAAATCTCCTAAGTGACAATTCTTTAACAACTTAGAACCGTTACATGTAATCAGACACATTTCTTCTCTAAATGTCTAACCCCAATTTTAATTCATTGTGCTGTTTTGTAATTATGTCAAAGTCTCTTTTGGATTCTCCAAATCAGCTATACAGCTGTACATTGATTAACATTCTTTAAGCAGCTAAAATAATTCTAACTAATTGCAGTATTTTGTTTAGAGTTAGGATCATAGAAAGGGAATTTGAAGGAAAATAAATAAATGGTGTTTCTAGACTTTCTCAGATGTATATTAAAGTAAAAAGCAAAATTAGAAAAGTGAAACGCTGGAAAGAACTCTGCTTGAAGGAACAGCCAAGGCAATCTCCTATGGATCTCAAATGAACAACATTGTCCTGAGACTGGGGGACTTAATCCCAAGGATTAACAACCCGCTCTACCTTTTTCTTGCTATATTTTGTCAAAAATGCTAAGTTGTACTTTTGTAGTGTGTCTGGCTGTTTTGAGTAATATAGCATAGGCCACTATACATCTCAATGGAGCACAAGCAGTAAAGCTAGGAGATAAGAATACTCCATAAGGTAGACAACCAAAGAAATATGAATATAACTTTAGATATTAACATAATTAGAGTGTGGTTGTTCTCTGTAAATCCATACCAAGGATATATTTGTATAAGTGCAAGGATAATGAGTAAATTAGTATTACCATAGACTCACTGCTAAGGTATTCATTTGGTATTCAGATACAGCAGGGGCAGGCTGAACTATCATTTGGGAATGATACCTCAGCCAGCATACAATGACATTTTCAACCTTTCTGCCTGCTCTCTCCTGCCCTGAACTTCTCATTACACCTCCCATTTAGCTCATTCAGATTGTATTACTGGTAATGCTAATATCTCCATATTTCCTCCAAAGCACATTTTAAAGCAATTATTAGAAATTAGCTTCCTATTTCACTTCTCATATCAAAGTACAAAGTACATAATTTTAATATAATTAAAAAATCCATTGGCAGTCAAGGCGTGCCACAGATGGGACACTAATCAGTTCATATTTTCCTGATGAGAGCTACATTTCTGCTGAATTTTGACCCAAAGAAAGTAAGAAAATGGACAAAATAATTAACCCTCCACTGCTTTTCATGAGGCCAGAAAGAGATATAGTGACATAGCTTGAACAGACATTAAGAGATGAGACATGCAGGCAGCACAATGACTACACTGTGCATGGCAATGGCACAGACCAAGATGGTAGGATTAATTATATCCTCTCTGCATGAACTCATGAATTTTCTCATTCTGTAAACCTCAAGAATTGGTAATTTGATATCTTAGATATCTTGATATCTATATTCAGTGATTTTTGCTGTTTTTCCTGCTTTAGTTTGAAAAAATAAAACGCAAATTCTTTAGCTATCACTGAAATATAACACAGCTTTTTCTATTTTTAAAAATGTTTCATCTTTCAAAATCATTGTTGTCTTCACATGTGGGAAAATATGCAATCAGGGAACAGGCAGTGAAAAACTGAGTAAACTGATACCAGTAATAAATCTGATGTATACACAATGAATCTTAAGCCTATACCTGATCAGTTACAGAAATAATCAAGTAGGATGAAACACGTAAAGGAAATACTAGGAATACTAGATGGAAAATGTTAGAAGTTGAGCTTTTTTCCTTTCCAATACTTGTATTGGAACTTGGAATGTCAAAGGTAGAGATGAAATGCCTGAAACAATAGCATCTATCAAAATTGGCATCCCTGGAGACTCTGATGGCAGATCAGGAAACTTGAAAGTAGACCAGGCATCAGAAAAGGATCTAGTCAACATCATTAACAAGCATGGTTTTATCACTGGGTTCACAATGTTAATCAGGAGAAAACAAAACAAAACAAAACCAAAAAGAAAAAAAAACAACAACAACAACAACAAAACAACAACAACAACAACAACAAAAGAGGGAGAAAACAATCCTTTATTATAATATTCACACAGCTGTAAACTTTCCAGTTTGCTCTCTTTAAGAAAAATCCAAGTGAAGCACAACTCATGAAGTGCTTCCCAAGATATAATCCACAAATACAGTTTCCAGGAGAGGGCTCCAAAGCAACACTAGTACTCCAGGGAAACTGCCCAAATATCACTGTCCCACTCTGAGAAACAGTTAATTAGTGAATAATTAAATAGTTCATGCCCTTCTGAACCCTGTCAAAGACTTGAATGTGTTCTACACTAAAATGGAAAGATGAAGCTGTGACCTAACATAAGTTGTTAGTATTTTGACTTAGAAGCATACAATTAAAATGGAAAATAAAATAAAATAAAATAAAATAAAATAAAATAAAATAAAATAAAATAAAATAAAATAAAATAAAATAAAATAAAATAAAATAAAATAAAATTAATAAAAAGGAAAAAAGTGTTTGTGATTTTTTTTTGTTTTGAAATATATAATTATATACAATATGTATAAATAATACAAATACATGAATAATATATAAAAACAACATTCATAATAAAAATACAAAAACAATTATTCCCATATATCTTCTTGAGCTATAAATTTCTGTTTATACAGAAGCTGTCCCGTTCTTCTAAGGGACTAACAAATAGCTGTGCTGTAGTTCTTGCTCCTCAACAGCTGGAAAGAGAGAAAATGGGAATTAAGATATTTAAATTTAAATTTAAGATATTATTAAAATGAGATATTTGAAAAGTTTTAAACTAAGAACCAAAGCATATTAGTGATTGAGACATGCCTTTAAATGGAATATATTATTAAAGTTTTTTTACTTATACCTATAAATGAGATATAATTTAAAATATTTTAAAGTTAATTAGTGATTAATTAAAGTGCCATCTTTTCCCACTAATTCTACTACTACTGAGTTTAAGATTCCTATCAGGGGCAGGTGTTGAATGACCTGAATTTACACTAAGGACATATAGTCTCAGCCATATAAGACAGATTTAAATTCAAATCTTAAATGTTGAGTGTTTTGATTCTGTGTTTGATTTAGGCCCAGCATAGCATCAGATCCAAGCTGAACAAAGATTTAGGTTTGAAACCAGGATCTAGGGTTTGGCCCTGTCTCCAGTTAATTCTATAAAGCTGGCTCAGGGATTTTTAAAAGTCTCTGCTGAACTTTGTGAAAGATGGATGAGGTGAAATTCCCAGGCACAAAAAATAGAGGTGTAATATGTTACTGTATAATGTACTATACTCAAAAGACACAGCTTATTCCACTCAGGCACAGCCAGAAGAGACAGCAATGCCAAAAATCCTAAGGAAATATAAGGTTAGTTTTGAAATTTTTGGTTTACTTCCAAATATTTTCCATCTTCAGGCACACAGCTAGCCAGAGCCTATAAAAAGTGTGGAAACCTAAACATTAAGTCTGCCATGCTGACCTCCCATTTGTAACACCCTTCAAGTGATAGGAAAGTCTTCCCTGTGCAGTCCCTCCTGTTACCTCAGCTGCTGTATCTGTCTGCTGGACTGCACATTGACTTCATTATGAGATTGGACATGGTAGTTTGCAGAAGCAGGCCACAGGATTTCCCACTAAAGTGAACTGGGACACAAACATGCATGCCTATTGTATACTGTCTGTTGTATACTGTGAGCAACTGCCTAGAGGTGCAAATTTATGTCAGATGATGCAAGAAGCAAGAGGAAGCTGGAGTTCCAGCTGGAAGCTGACAACCTTGTGTTTTTGCAGGAACATTGTTGTCATTACTATTATTCCCTCTGAAGAGCATTCTTGCTAATGTGCTTTTCTGATTTTAAGGAAAAAGCTATTTATATATTTTGCAATGCTAATGGCAGACCCACCTAACTTTACAGTGGTATGTTTCCAGTGAGTTAATGCATGTAACAAGGATAATGATGCCTTCCTGGTCCTATTTTTGAAACATGTGCATTTTATTAATGATTATCTCATGATTTACAATGCAATACAAAATGCTGTGGTACCGGATGGGTGATCTGCTAGTCAAAATGCTGAATTCCAAAGAAAAGGCACAGATGTTACCATGACAAAATCCTTGCCTTTTGAAACATATTTCTTCATTCTCATGAATCTCAAGCTTCACTAGTACAGTCCAAAAAAACTAAAGCACGTTTCTGGGCAAACAGCTATTTCTTTTCAGATACTTCCAGACTTAAAACCTGACTCATTATAAAATGGCTTTGGATCATTTCAGTTCGTCTGGTGAACCGTCTATGAGGGCTGAGTTAATCCATCGGAACCCTTCTGCTCATTCCAACTGCTGTTTAACATTTTGATCTGTCAGTTTAATGCTGTTCCATCACAAAATATATGTTCCCACTGAAAACAAACATCTTTCATATTAGCAATTGAGACAACCTCAAGGGATGAGGTTATCATGAGGCAATTACACCCCTGAGGAATTACAGGCACTTATATCATGATAACCTTATCTTCAATGTGCCTTATTAAATAATTACAAGTCTGCCACAGCAAACTATAAATACTCATAAGCTTCTCAGCTATAGGCTTATCACTAAATAAAGGTAAATGTTTATGTGAGCCTGGCAACCTCTACCACTTGCACTAAAGCCTCTAAACAAACCTCACCTTTCCATTTAAATTATGACAAACAATGAATGTTGAACTAGTTTTCTCTGACAGGATGTTTGCCATTAGAGAGGGACTTAACAGAAGTGTGAGCTGTTTCTCAAGAACATTCACAGAACGTTTTAGATCGGAAGAAATCCCCACAGGCTCACTCACTCCATTATGAATCCCTGCCGAAGTTCTCTGAAGTGCATAGGACTATGCTGATAATGTTTATATTAAGAATGGCTCTGACTCAGAACAGCATTGCTCATATTTTTTTTCCAGTGCTATTTTCAATATCTACACTGTAGGTTTTTCTATAGAAAACGATACCTCCTTTTTCCACCATGTAGTTTGTCAGAACTCTGCAACAGAAAAATAGAAATAAACATTTTCTATGAATACATATTTAAATTTCAAAACCATTGAACTTGTTCATGTTCAGACTTCTCCTCTTCTCTTTCCTTTATTTTTTTTGTGACAGAATTTACTGGCAAAAATAAATTTTAAGGTTCAGTGATCCAATACATACCAAAAATAAATTAGCAATGATATGTGATAAATCCAGCCTGCACTGGTTGATTTTATGACTGCAATTAAACATGAAAATAATATTCTAAATCATCCTGCACATAGATTTTTAATGTGTCCAGCTATATTTCTTTTGACTAAAATAGATCTTTATATTATGCTAATAACGCCAATAATACATAACAGTACTTAACCATATTAAGAACAATGCCACTGAGATACACCAGATCAGATTGTGAAATTCAGACCCAGTGCATTTCCAAACCTTACAGAAAGAGATAAATGTCACAGGCAAGTCAGAAGAACTGGGAACAGCAAACCAAACTGAGAATAGTTGGCACTGAGAGCAGACTAAGTAAAGAGCTGTTTGCGGCAAAAATTTCCCATGTTTCATGATATACATAAAAGAGCAGATTTTACAGACTGTACAATGAGAAGCAGATTAGAATCAGAGTTCGTTTAGCTATCCTACAGACAGGAGTGGGTAGAAGAGAAAACTATTCTCATAAATGAGGAACACAGAAAGAGAAATAGTCCATGGTCTCTTGTAGGCAATAAGAAAGGTAAAAGAAACAGAGTAGGTATTTTTATTTTTTTAATGTGGAAAAGGGCCTCAAAACTGTGTTGTTGTATCTTCAGTGTTTTATAATATATCAGTAGATACTAAAACAATTAACAGTGTGACTCTAGGAAAATTCCATAGTAAATGCTGTGAATTTGACCCAATAAGCAGTGAAAATTTAATCTGATAAAAATTTAAATCAAGGTGAATTAATTTGACCCCTTTAGGTTTCCATCAACAAATTTTTACCTTCTGGGCATGTGATATAAATGAACTTTTCAAGTATTCAACATAGTGATAGTTTTCCCACATCCAGTAGTCATTTGAGATAAAATATGATTATTTTTATGTAAGCCTAAATCCTACTTTTTAAAATGAGTATGAGAATTTGAACTTTCAACCTATTTTGTTTCCAAGTGATCATTTTTTAGCGAGATATGCTTATTCAATTCTTAAAACATATCAAGTTGGGAGAGGGATATTTATGTATCATATTTGTTTTTCATAAATCCACACTGATGAACTTACTCTCTTCTAATTACTTACAGACTGACAGCTACCACTGTATTAATCACTCAGCTTGCTCCACACAACAATACAATTTACAGGTCTGTGGTCCCCTGTGTCCTCTTGTTTTCCTTTCCAAAAATAACCCAGTGTAACAGCAATATTTTTGTTGATTTTTTTTCCCATTTGACTAGATTTTACTGCAATGAAATCTCAGAAATAAGTGACCCTTTTGCCTTTGTGTTCAGGAACACATAAGGACTGTAATACAGCTTTCCTTCACTGAAAACCAATATATTTTCATATTATTTTTTAAGGGACAATTCTGTTAAATTTAGACTGAAATTCCTAAATGTGGGTCATGACCTGATGATGTCCATACCTTTTCCATGTATGTGGTAATCATGTTTTCCCATTTCTTCCCATGCTAGAAAGCTAAATTAGTCAGCAGGAGAAGGGGACAGAAATAAAAAAGGATTGGCAGAAAGAAGCACATCTACCAGAAACTGACAAAAAATGGGATTCGACTAGCCCTGATCTCTAAGTTTCCCAAAGGGAGAATTTGCTTTGTCCAGTCCTGCAGATAAGTCTTGTCTTTTTAGCAGATGGTTTTGTCCTTCTCAAACACTTTTTTTTTGCATGTACTGTCAATGATAATCAGACAGCATCAAACGGATCTCAGCAGTAGCAGCAGCTTGAGCAAGTCTTCAGTATCATGATGCTTTTTCCCTCCCTGCTACTACTCCCCCACTGTCCTTTTCAGGAGAATTTTTCTATAGTCAGCTGCCCAGGCTGGCTCCCTGTGCAGCTGCACAGATAACGTTGCTGGTGCAAGGGAGTGATGGCGCACAGATATGTGGAAGCAGCCAGGCTTGGGGAAGAGGGAGGAAAAGAAGAGCAGTACTTCTTGTTGCAATATGAAGTTTGTCAAACCCCATTATGCAGAGCCCAGACAAAGCCAGTCTGCGGAAATACCATTGCTGTTTCCTGGGAAGGTAAATACAGGGCACAAAACGTGAAGTGGACACATCTGAAGAAGAGGTATGCCCTCTCATTATGGTCTCTAATGTGAACAGTGCAGCTTTACCTATCAATCTGCTCTCCTTTCTACTATTATACATAGTGAGGAGATAAAGTTTCCTGGGCCACTGACCCGTCTTTGAAAAAGGTCTATCAATGGATTAGAGTGTGTCCATGATATTTTTTATACATTTCTTGGTGGACCATATTCACCAAATTAACGAGGTGTCACCTATCCTATAATGTCTTATTTGTGTCACAATAAACCTGAAATTGGGTTTCATGACTCAGATAGAATTTAAAAATACAAGGTGAAGTTGATGGGAGTTAGGTGCATAATCCTCTAGGCACTTTAGAATATCTTTGATGTAGTGGTGAGGAAATGAGGAAGAGGAATTATCAGTTTTTCAAGCCTTAAGATACATTACAGCATAGACAGCTTTTGCTGCTTTGCTATAAACTGTGATTGTGATACAAGGAAATCCATGGTTTGATTTACATTCCAAGTATTTCGTGCTCTAGAACTCTTAGAACAAACAAACAAACACTACATGCAAACACTAAAACACTACAATGCTACATGCATTATATATGCATTAATAACTACATGCAAAAATGCACTACATTTAAAAAAATAAGGGAGGCAGTTATTTGTCAATATTGATAGATACTATCACATATTGATCATGTGACTACATGGGAAATTTTAGGTAAGCTGTTCTGTGTAATTTTACCAGTATTTCTTTGCATGAACTGCTCTATGGGTCAAACTGATCTGAGCTCTCATTTTTCCCCAGTCCCACTAGACTTCAGTTTTCTCCTGCTTGTCCTAAAGTACTGTACCAAGTCTGTGTGCTGAACTCATGCACATTCATTATCTCCATCTTTTTCTTTGAGTGTATGTTAGTCATTTGTCAAACAGCATGCCCAACTACTTTTTTGTCATTCCTCTCTTTCACAACAGGCCTTGTCTTATTCTACTTTCCACCTGCAAAAATAAATAAATAAATAAATAAATAAATTCACAGCTTTCACAAATATTTTGTTATCCTTGAAGATTTAGAAGACACCCATGGCAAAAGGGGTAATAAGAGCTTCTTAGTCCTCACTGGAGAAAGTTCTGGCTAAAGAGGAAGAAACAATAGGACCAAGACCACTTCTTTTGTTGACCTCAGGACATGTATTTTGTATCTCAAGAAATTACCCCTGAGGAAGGCAAGCAAAGAATAATGACTATTAAGGCAGTTTTATGTTAGCTAAACTGTCTAAGGAAGGAAAAAAATAAAAATTAAAAAAAAAAAAAAAGCCAACAGAGTAACCAGTATTTTAAAGTATTAAAGATTTTCTCTGATGAATCCTACTTGCATAATGATAGTAAACTACTAGCTTACTTAAATCCTTTGCTAACATCTAGCAAATCTAGCAATTTTTCTCAGTTTCATCTCTTAAAGAACATATGGTGAAAAGAAATCACACTAACATTAGAGATTTATACCTTTGCTCCCAACCTGAAAGCTTATCTGTCTGAATCTTTATTTTGTGAAGAACTGTACCATAAGGCTTGGGAATCACAGTTAGAGGCCTGAAATAAAACAGTGTGGGATAAGTCCCTCAAGTCATCATCCCTGAAAATCATAAAATTGTTGCTTTGTTTTATTACTTGATTACTGCAGTAGCAGTTCCTGCTATCCAGTTGTCACTGATATCAAAAAATTACTCAGGATTAAGGTTCAATCTACTGGGTCATAACCATGTCTGGTGCAATCCTTCTGTGTCTGCAGTAGATATATGGCAAAGATCAATAGCCAAGTCAGTCTATCTGGAGTAGAACCCGCAGGACTTGGTATGTTATTCATTTGGCAGGTCTAATACACCGGTCTAATTTGGCTGTTAGCTCATTGAATAATCAGCATCAGCATAGGTATGGCCCCATGAAATTTATAAGCCTCTGTAAAGACTTTTTTACCAATACTTGGGGACTCGTGAGGGTGGTCATCCAATTCAGATTATATTCTTGCTATATGTATGTAACCATTTCCCTCACAGTATCCTGCAGTACTATTAGAAGAGCAATTTACCTGGTTAGGGCTTTCATGTACTAACTGTAGTGAAAACGTGCTCCAAGAAAAAGCAAAATGCAATTGGAACCAAAAAAAAAATAAAAATGTATTGCAAACCACATAGCTACCTAACTGACAATGTCCATTTAATCACTAAAACTCCTAATGTATATTTTAAGAAACCAGCATTAAAGTAGGACAATTTATTTTGGAAGATGCTTGATAAACACATTAATGTTTCAGCATGATGCCTTTCACAATTCTGTCAAATATGGATTTTTTTCTGTGTTAGTTGCATATTTAGGTATTTCAAGAACATCCATTTTCAACTTGTTTCTGTTTTTACATTCACTAGGGACCTGTGTGAGGATCTGAAGTACATATATGAAACATTCAAGACCAAATGGACCAGAAAGATTACAAGACTAAGGAGGACACCTAAATTAAACATTTATTCAGAAATGATGTAATCTAGTACATGTCAAACAAAAAGTTGATTTAAAAATGGCAAAGATGACATCCAATCTCACAGACTGCCTTTGAAAATGAAGGTTGTAGACCAATTTCAGTATAGCTGTTAGCTAATAATATGTGCAGAGGCATCATGAGAGATATTTTATGTATTTAGACATCTATTTTGATTTCTAATGCAGCTGCTTATGCTGGTAACTATTCATCAATGTGAATAAGATGTTTTAACCTGTCTGTTCAAATTTTGCTCTTTACAGCTGAAATGCTAATACATTCACTCAAAGGGAGTATTTTGTATAAAATTTATAACAAATTAGTGATTTTACAAACATTTCCAGATGCTTGCCTCCAGAGCATATATGTGTCCTGGTTACCTGCAAGATAAAAAATTGTTCTCAATTTCAACAGTGTACAGTTTCAAGATAATTCACAGTTCTGTACCACTGAAGGATAGTTTTAAATATGTACTGTGCCCAGTATATAATGAGGCCAAAAAACTTGAGGCCAGTTTTTTGGAAAATCAGTACCTGAAGTCATGAGCTCTTTTGACAGTCAGACTGCCTTGTTTGAATTTGAAATGGGTATTGGGTCATCTGAAGTTGGAGCTTTGAAAGCATTTCCTAAGAAGTTTTGAAAGTCAGGAGATGAACCCAAAACGTGTGACTAATTTTGTACTTCCACACTGGGGCATATGGAATAATGGTTTCTCCAGGATCCTGTGCCTGAGTTTAATCTGGCTTTAATTTTTAATACATTATGGATATGAATTTTAATTTGTGTGTTTAATTTATCAGACTTCTTTTATTTAGGCCAGTAAAAGCTAGCTAGCAGTCTCCTTTGACCAGAACCCATCCTTATGGATATGGTTTTGTTGCATCACTTACTTATAGGCATCATTCATTTTGACAAAAAAACATCTTTACTTAAGAGAGAAGGCTTTCATTGTTCAGTACGCTAGGTACAAAAGATTTTAAACCACTTCACAGAGCCACAGTGATGTTTTCTGTCATCTGACAGATGGATCATAATCTAAAGTGGAAGATGTGAATCAGACTACCTGTTTAGACAGCATAGGAAGTTAGGAGTATAAAAGTCTGGAGGTCATCATCTTCAAGGAGGAGAAACTCAGTTCCCCTATTTCCAAGATTCACTTCTCACTTCATTATCACAGCTTTTGTTTTGTTTTGTTTTGTTTATTTGGTTGGTTGGTTTTGTTACTTTTTTTTTCTTTTTTGGGGGGAGTGGAGGGCAGGGGAGTTGTTTATGTTTTTGTTTTTAGCTTTGAATTTGCCAGAGATTTTGCCATTCTATGGTGCTGCCAGGTGGTTGAGAAATACCTTTCAAAACAGGTGAAGACTTATTAGTCATTCAGAACACAATATCTAGAATTAGACCAGGGAGAAGTAATGAAGCTTCCATATATCTCCTATGATGAAACATTCTGTCTCCCTGAGGCCAAAAGACCCAGAATTTCAATCTGTCCACTGCAGGAAGCATTAGCATTCTTGCTAATTAGCAACTCTTTAGTTCATTTTTTCATACTTGGAGCCTTGGATACTTCCGCATGTATCAATACCTTTCACCTAAAATTGTTTAAATATGACGCTTTATTTTATCACTTAGAGCATATGTGGAAGGTGACTTGACTACTAAATGATTATTCACTTTAGAGCAGTCATTCTATCTGAGACCTTAGACCTATCTTTGTTACTAATATTATTCTCTCTCTTGAGAAAGAAGCCTTTTTTTTTTTATAATCTCAGTACCTGACCAGATAAAAAGGCATGGAAAGAAATTAGTCACATGTATTCTTCACCAAATAATAATAAAAATAAATAAATAAATAAATAAATAAGCACACTGTGTGTCATCAATAACAGTCAGACCAAACTGTGAAGTTATTTTGAGTACTAGATCTGTTAGTGCAAGTAGTAGATCTGTTATAACACTAAAGACACCTGATTTATTTTTCTGTGCAAACTAAATCAGTACTGCATTTGTAGTCTCAAAAAGGAAACAGTATATTAAAAAACAACCTTTATATTTTTCATGAGTTTGTGGATCTTTTAAATGTACACATGAAAGCAATACTTTGTAAACTCTATTACAGCAAGAGGAATATGCAAATTAAATCCCCTTTCTCTTGTTAAAAAAAAAAAAAAAAAAAAAAAAAAGACTTGAAACAATTTTTTCATGTTTTACCATTGGGTTAGCAAATTCACACTCATGCAATATTGTTCAAGCCTTTTCATGCCTCACCTAGCAGTAGTAATTCAATTCAATGACTCTGTTGTATTCCACATTGCAGAATGTCAGAATGTGTTTCATGCAATGTCAGTCATTTGCTAATTTGACAAATTATTTCAGATTCAAATAGTGAGAATTCCTTTGAGGATATTTAAACCCAAAGCACAAAATTTGTTTCCCCAAACTCAAGTTTTTTAACCCAAGAACTAGAATGAGCAAAGCCAATTTCACTACAGATGTCAATCAAGTTATGTGTGGATTCTTGACCTTCCTTCCAGGAGGAAAATATACCCACAGTGTATGTACTATTTGCCAAAATTAAATCAGAGGACATTACTGGTTTTAGGATACTGACAACTCTAAATTTTTAAAAAATGTTCTCCCTTCATAATAAAACAGTGTCTGAAAATACAATCCCTACCTCCCCATAAAATTACAGACTTATATTTTTATTAACAGATAAAGACTTAAGATGTTTTAATGTGAGATGAAGCTCACTGAACTTAAACATAGTGTTTATATTTCTATAGGAATAATTTGATAACTTGAAAGCAGCTTTTTTTTTTTTTTTTTTTTTTTTTTTTTCTCCTGCTACTCATTGCTGACTTACTATGCTTGCTTATGAAGGAAGCAACCAACCCTTTTGCATACTGCATTGTTCTCTGACTTATTTTTCATCAGCTATTTCTAACAAAGATTAACATAAATGTTTAAGTAAATTCAGCATCAGACTTCCAAAACCATTAAACATCTTAAACCATAGATGTTCCACCAAGACCGTTAAGACTTTCTATAAAAATCTCCTTTCCTGAAGAAATTGATGTATTGGAAATAGAGATAAACTGGATAGGAAATGTGACCTACTTGCCAGTGGACAAAATGAATTTATGAAACTGTTAGGTTTGCATTATATGTAGGTTAATTCCGTCAGAAGGCAAAACCATGATGTATTCTGGTGATAGTATCTTTTATTCTTAAAAAAGCCATATATTCCCTGTGACAGACAATTGTTCTCCTTACATAGCTTCTCCAGAGCTCCTACCTATTACCATTTTTTTAATCCACTTCAGATCTTTCACATCTTCTGATGAAACAAGATGCTCACATGGAATGTGCCCTGTCTACAACTATAGTGTTATAAACCTTATAGTGAAAAGCCTAGAGCTGAAAGGTCTCTAACTCCTATTTTAAAAGTGTAATCATTTATAGGAGCTGTGGAAAGCTTATTTTCATAATGGTAAATACAGTTTAAAATGCTTATAACACCATGAATCTCCTTTCCGTCTTTGACATTATGAGCAACAACTGTACCTCTCTCGGAGTCATTGATTCCATATACAGCATTTATATCATCCAACAGCCTGACCCTGAAACACATGTCATGGGATTTATATCAGATGTTAACATGTAGGAAGTTTCACTGCATAATCAGAAATTGAGACCTGTAAAACTAACCTTAAACACCATTGACAGATCTGTTGTCCATTCAGTTCACTCTCACCTCATGAAGCTAAGTACAATCGCACATATTTAAGAGATCTTGTAAAGATGATAAACACCACATAAGTGTTAAAAAGCCCACTAGGGAGCCATCAATTTGAAGAAGGGAACTTAAGAAAAAGCAGTACACATACATGTATAATACAATCTAAACTAGAGGGAGCATATGATATATATCTAGCATAATCTCCCCAGATTTGTTAAAAAACCCACACATCAGACTGAAGGGAAGTTGGTTTTCTCTAGAAGACAGCACAGCTGGAGATGTATAGTCATATAAATGCTGCTATTTGTGGATGGAATATATTCTACAGTGGGAAATGTTCTACTCTGTTAGTGGAGAAATACTCCACTAATAAATTTGTTTGATTAGATGTTAAAAATTACTCTGTGGAGGCAATCCTTGCCTTCTTTTTAGATTTTATTTTCTAAAGATCATTCTTTTCAAGGTTAACTTTTAAACTTTACTTTGACAAAAGTTTTTGAAGTGTCCTTTTCTGCTCATCACTATCAGTCATATTTTTTGGGGTCATGTGTCACATCTGACATAATTCAATGTGACATTATTGTTCATAACCCAACAGACTGCACTGACTGATACTGTCCAAAGAGTTTGTGCTAGACCTGTAGAGAGCAGTGTGCCAAATAAGCAAATTGGCTTATGAACAAAAGCTTCAGAAGTGATCAGATGATTGCTGCAAGGTTCCCTGTAAGAACTTGATCTTCATTTCTTGCCTGAAGGTGAACCATAAATGGCTGGAGTAAAAGTGACAAGAAAGGGAAAATAAGCCTGCTAAAGGCAAGAGAAGTCATGCGGCAAGAGGTCAAAGAAATTCAGGCTTTTTCTTCCAAACAGTAATGCAAATGACAAAAAATAGGAAAGAAGACAAACTGACAGTAGTACTGACAGCAGTAGGGGTAAAAGTTTCATAGCAGGATCCATAGCTTTTCTTACATTTCTTTATTAATTGTTGAAAACTCAAATATGTCATATTCCTTTATAAAAAATCATTGGTACTTTAAAGTCATTGATCCTCCAAGGCCATGGTTCTGCTGTCGGTTTCTCTGTAGTCAATTAACTGAAAATCCTACAAGACCCTTTCCCAAGCTTTTTCATCTCTAGAACTTTCTGCCAAAGACAGAGATTTCAGTATGTAGTTAACTTGCACTATGGCTTGTAGTTTATATGCAAGCAAAATGTCACTGGACCTACCCTGCAGTCATCTCACAGAGTCCAACTCCCTTACCTGAGATTCCAGATTTATTCAGATTGCGAACAGGCAGCAATGGGAAGCATGCATGGCATGCTTTCCATTACTCACCAGGCTAGATGCAGCACTCAGCTCTGAAATAAAAGTTAGCACTTGAAACATTTCACAAAGACACACACACACACACACACAAAAAAAAAAAAAAAAAAAAAAAAGCAAGATGATGGATTCCAGTTATACCTCAGAGAAAAAGAAAGTTTCAAGCAAATGTTTCACTAACAGGCATCTCTTACTAAAGAGAACAATACCAAGCAAAAAGTCCAAGTGTTCATTAAGGACCAAAGTTACATCCATGAAGTGTTTGTAGCTGGGTAAGATTTTCATGTAGAAAACAAAGCATTTCTTAGTTCACTGTGTCGTACAAAACCTGCCCCATTGTAGTAGTCATAGTCATGTGTCCTCTGTTCTGACCAAAAGCACAAAAGTAAACAAAAGATTTCTGTGAGTTAACAGATGTTACTTCTTCAAAGTTGTTTACATTTGTTTTGTTAAAAAAGAAAAAAAAAGAAAAACAAAAATCAAAAACAAACAACAACAACAAAAAAGAGAACTACAACAAAAGCATCAAAACGCTGCTGTCTTCATTACCTTGAATTTTTCTTTGATTTTACACTCTTAATCCTACTGAGGCATGCCCAGCTCTAAGAACTGCAACTTCACAGCTTGATAGGGGAAGACAAAAGAAAAATTTGGTTTTGAATACTACTTGGTCTCTGTAGATTCCCAAGAATCAAAATATCCAGTGAAAGCAGTTCCTAAGCTTGAGTTACTTTCTCTGGATATTGTTCTTATAATGAAAACAATGTTTCTAAAGTTCAGTCAGTGAAAAAGTAAACCAAAATATATTTACATCAACTTCTAGTTTTTACAAGTAATGCTCTGAGCAATTTGAAGATAATATGAACTTATATTGTGTATCCATAAATATATATGTCACTATTTCTAAAAAAAAAAAGAAATAATAATTAAAAATAAATTGTGAAGAAATAATTATGTTGAATAGATTCAATATTCATACTAGTTTCTTATTAAACCAGATTAAATCAGATCTGAAGAAACTGATGCAAAAAAAAATAAATAATAATTTTTAGGTATATGGTATAGTATTTTAAAATAATTCTAATATATGCACAGTTCTAATAAATGCACTTGCAAGAACATGAATTTACACATATTTGGCTTTGGAGAGAAAACAACCATTCACATGGTCTCCTCAACCAGTGGAATTTATCTGTAAGAAGCTTGCCAGAATAATAGCACAAGAATTTGCTGATTTTTTAATGCAGTTGTGTGGCTAGTGAATTATTCAGTGACTCAAACTGCCCATGGATAATTCAAAACTTACAACCTCTGGAAACTAAATACCTCATCCAAAGCATCCTTTCTGTTTTAATGTGTTTTTTGTTTTTGTGTTTTTTATTTTTTTTTCTTTCTTTGCATTAATTTTAAAAATAACCAGGGCATTGGGTTCTTTGTTAAAGTGTTCCTAGAAAAAAAAAGTCTTTGTATGAATTCCTCTTCACTGTTAAGGCAACCCAAAACTGCAACAACTGAAAAACCAGTAAGAAGTAAGTAGAAGAAGTAAGCATTTGCATGGTGTCACACAGCAGGGCTGTGACCTAGACACTGTTCAGGCCTGTTTCTAAATCTGAAGGTTACCAGTTTCAGAAAGGAATTCTCTTACGATTGCAGTAAGACTAGTAGTCTACAGTCTAACTATAGGGGTAGACCTAAGCTTGAAGTCCAAATCAAGATATGCATTTCACAGAAGATATCTGTTTGGATGTGGTATTGTGCCTCTTTGTACCTCAGTTTCTTTCAGTAACCTATGCATAAAGTTACTTTATGCCAGGGAATTTGAGTGGAAGTGCAGAGGTGAGGCTTTTTCCTTCAGAAGTACTGGGCTGCTGCATGGCAGAGCTGTTAAATTTTCATATACAGTACAAACAACTTTTTGCTCCACTCATGTGGGAAGAAGCAAAAACACTGGATTCATTTGCTAGTTGCTGTTTCTTCACAAAATTGGATTAAAATAAGAAGACAGATAGATGTCAGATTTTCCCACAGAAAGTTCTTCAGACTTGAAAATTTATCAGGAAATAGTGTAAGAAGCTGCTCTTCCTGACACTGGATTAGGAATGCGATAGGATGTGGAAAAAACAAAACAAAAAAAAAAAAAAAACAAAAACAAAACAAAACAAAACAAAACAAACTTTTTTTTTTTTGCAGGGTTAAGTACACCTTCAGTCTTAGACCGTGTGATGGTTTTACTCAGGTGGGCAGCCAAACTCCACCACAACTGCTCTCTCACTCCCCCTCTCCTCAAAGAGGAAGGGGGAGAAAATACAACGCAGAGAACTCGAGGTTTGAGATGAGAAAGGTTTAATTAAAGGGAAAGGGGATGGGGAGAAAAAGAAACCACAGAAACAGTAAGTCCGCGCAGAAGCACAGAGAGAAGGGAAAAAATTATTCTCTACTTCCCATCAACAAGCGATGTTCAGCCACATCCTGGGAAGCAGGGCCTCAAAACACGCAGTGGTTGTTCAGGAGGAACAGTCCCCTCCCCTATGAAAGCCCCCTTTTTTATTGCGGAGTGTGACATCAGGTGTTATGGAATATCCCTTTGGTTGGTTTAGGTCAGCTGCCCTGGTGCTGTTCCCTCCCCATCACTTGCCCACCCCCAGGCTGGTGGCTTCTGGGGACTTGGAAGGAGTCCTGATGCTGTGCCAGCACTATGCAGCAATAGACACAACACTGGAGTGATTATCAGTGCTGTTCCAGCTATGAGTGCAGAGCACAGCACTGTGTGGGCTGCTGCAGGAAAAAAGGTGACTCCAGCTCAGACAGACCCAACACAGACTGACCTCACTTAAAACAACTGGTAACATTCCCCAGGTCCTAGGGTCATCATTGCCTGATGAGATAATCAGAATATGTCTTATATTCTCCTTGTGAACAAATTATATGTTAGTTAAAAAGATGAAAACAGAAAACAAGGAAATGAATGGTAGATGATGGTTTTCTGGACCTATTGTATTGAAATAAATGGAGATTTTGCTTCTGGATTCAGTGTACAAACTTTCATAAAAATAACAAAAATGACAAAATAAAATGTGGTACATTATTTAGCATGTGGAGCAAAACTTCAGAAGCTTACTTGTTCATGAAGAAGGTAACTGCTTTTTCCAGTAACAGCTCTGAAACACAGGTTACTTGTGGAAAAAGAGGAAACAACTTTGCCCATTCTTTCATGACCCCTTCATGTCCCTAGTTTGTGTAATTCCTTATTATATCCTAATAGGCACATAAATGTAATGAGTCTTCCCACCCTTTCATATGTTGATGTAAATTAGGGAGCAAATCTTTAAAAGACAAAAGGGTTGACTTATCCTATAATGTGGCAAAAACAAACAATGAATCTTCCCATTTTGGACCATCTTCATTATAACCTGCTCATGTATTTGCGTAAGAAGTTTGCCCTACTATTGTAATTTCCCATCTAGGGAAAGAATGAGATTCAAACACTTCATTCCCCAGAAAGATGGCTGCTTAATCTTATTTTCCACCATAATCTTGTGATTATGGTGGAAATCTCATTTTAACAGACACATCATCAGCTTCTTTCTGCCACTGGAAAGCATGTGAAAGAAAAACTCTTTCTAAACACGTCTGTTTTTTTTTTCCAGAGTCTATCAGGAACTTTTTTTTTTTTTTTTTTTTTTTTTTAAAGATAGTTACAAAACCTTTTTCTTTATGAAAAAAACATTAATGGAAATTAAATGCAAATTTGGTAATCATAATTTAACTAACACATTTGACATCACTTCTGACCTGTAGTGTTTTTAATCAGATGGCTATTATTCAGAATACTGAAAAATAATAGGTCAATGCCTTTAAGTATCATCCATCATACTCTGACATTTTTCCTTCATGTGTTGCTACTGAATGAATGTGTATTCACAGTGCCATTTGATGTTACACTTGATGAAACTCTCATCTCCTGTCTTTGCTATTATCAATAGACAGTTAAATTTAATTCTAACATTTCTATCTGACTATAGAAGAGTTTTGAGACTTCTTTGAAAATTAAATGGAAGTTTTAAGCATTAGGGGGAAACAAAAATAATTTTCTTAATGACAAAACATGAAATGTTGAACATTGCTCATTGAGCTCAGGATTTCAGACAACAGCAAACAGAAACATAATCATACTCTATCATTTCATCTCTGCCTAGTAAAAAAAATCAAACATTTGTTAAAATAATCACTTTTTTATAATTAAAGCCATTTTATTAAAATTTTGTTGGACTGCAGAATATCATTGTGCAAAATATTTATTCTGCTTATTCTCTGCAATTCCTAGAAGATATAAAACAGATGCACAGAAGGTACTCAAAGTCACCATGTTATAAACTATTAACATACAGCACATTTTCATTAAAAAAAAAAAAAAAAAAAAAAAGAGCTCTTTCTATTCCATAGAAAAGGTGACATCTATTTCCACCATTCAAATGACTGAAATCTTATTAAGACTAGGGAAGAACATTTCTTCAAATGTACCAGATTTTACTGTGGCATCTTGTAGATCTAAAATTTACATACATTACAAGTACAACACAGAGACAGTTTTCTTAGTTTTTATTGAAGACATAATTTGTGAATATGAATATGAAATTGTGGTCACAGAGAAACTAATGGTTTGTTTTTCAGCTTACCTGAACAGATGAAACAGGTGAAAGTGTCATTCTCTATGATTCTCTATGATTCTCTAGAACACCATTTACTGTATCTGTGTTGTTTCTTTGCAACAACAACAACAACAACAAATCACACATTGAAAAGTCTTAATTTTTAGATTAAAAAATCAAACAAGTTGTACACTGAAACTGAAAGTTACTATTCTATGCTTTGTATGAACACCAACATTTAAAAATATTAACTATGTCCCCTTCACTGCAACCCTAATTATCAGACAGATGTATTAAAGAATAAGAAGTATAAGCAGGTTAAATTGATTAATTAAATCTGTCAGAGAACAAAATATTCAATAGCATGACAAGGTTTTGTAGACAAGTATGTTATCTATATTGCATATTGTACCAATTCAATTTGCAAAACTTTACTTGCCATTAAAATATAATATAAGGAAGACTAAAAAGGCCAAATTCTGACATCCTTATTCAAAATGAATAAGGAGTTTTCTGGAGGCAGATAGACAATCTACAGCATGGAATTAATAGGCATAGGAAAATTTAGCAATATATTAAGGAATATGCAATTATTTTGCATTTGCAAACTCTGTAGAGTGAGAAATTATTTACTTTGTTTAAATGATGTGTGCAAGTATTATATATATATATATAAGAAAAATAATGTATAATTAAAAATATTTTAAAAAGTAGAATATATCAGAAAGAAACTGCTGACAGTTATATTAATTCTCTCATAGAATAATTCACTAAACTGTCTTTATTACCTGGCACTTTCAGTCTAGATTGAATAACAAGAAGATAACAACTGTAAAATAGTTCTTGTACTGGCAGTGGATTGGATTTAATAACTTAATATACCAACTATTTTCTACCTCCCTTTCATTAGAGGACATTTGAGGGTGGAATGAGGTATCCAGAAAAAGTTACCATATTGACTTATCTTTTCATCATGTCATTCACTGAATAATTTATCATCTAAATGTATTTATGGAAAAAAAAAAAAAAAAAAAAAAAAAAAAGTGAGAAACTTCCTGAGCTGTTAAACCAGGCTGAATTCTTTATTTATGATTTTCATGTGCTTTTGTCAATAAAACTAACAGTGTGAGAAAGACTTATAGATGAGAAAGGATGGCAGAACACAACATGAAAAAGGAAGAAACAGGTTTTAGTTACATTTCACTGGTCCTTACAGAGTAAAACAATTGGAAAACAATTTTAATTATAAATATGAATCATATTTTCACTTCATAGAAGGCATGAGATGCACTGCAGTAGAATCCTTTACTCAGCCATAGAACTAATGTTGCATGTTGTGAAGTCAGACAAAAAGTATAGGAAATATCTACATCACTAAAGACAGAGGTACAGGTTGGTTTTCTGGCTAGTTTGAAAATCCAGTGTAGTAGAATTCTAAAACAAGTACACATACTGTATAAAAAACTCATTCTCTTGAATTTATTTATTTATTTATTTATTTATTGCTGACAGAGGTGAGTAATACAGAGGATGCAGGGAAATATCTAGCCAAAACAGTAACCAGATCTTTTGCCCTCAAGCTCCCTCCTGCTGCTCACAGGGTCACCTTGATTTCCCCACAGTGGAGTTACTCTTTTAAAGTACTTTATAAGATAGAGAAAAGCTGCAGGTGGTCATTTTCTTCTCTCTTCTAATACTTTCCCTGCTTTCACAGTAAAATCTAAAACCTATCATAAAAGGCAGGAAAGGTTCTGAATTCAAATTAATCTAACTTCACCGGCACTGAGTGTTTTGTGAAAACAAAAGCTTAAAGTTTTGTTAAAACAAAAGCTTAAGCTCATTTGGTTTGTTTGAATCCCAGAACACAGGTTTATGGCTCATCAGGACAAAACAGTAGGTATAGGCATGACTGCAGCTAAAACTACAGTCCCAGTGAAGCAGTTGTGTTCCTTCTTAAAGTTCAAGATGTGCAAGCCAGTGAAGTGAAAACTGGTCCTTCTGGAGTTTGGATAGAAGATATGGATAAAAGTAGACACACATGCTGCATCTGTGCTGCTGACTGTGATGCAGGGATACTGCCAAGCCAGCTTCAAATTAGGTAGTTGAGACACCAGAAGCAGGATTACTGAGGCAACATGGACTTCAAAATCAGATGCCCAGCCCACATGAGAAGCAGAATAAATTAGCCCACACTGAGCTCATCGCCGCTTTGGCTAAAGCATTTCTTGTCTCTTTAACCTACGCTGCAGTCTCCAGAGCAGACATGACCACAGTCAAAACATAAATGACTTAATATTAAACCTTGAAATTATAGACAGAAGTATATCTGAGAACATACGTACGGTGATATTATAGGTAAACAAACTGATGATATCTAACTGAAAATGAGCAGTTTGATGTCAGGTGATCTTTTACTCCAAGCCTGCAGCCGTAGCCTGGAGACCTTAGCCAAATCTACTCACTTATATTCTTTATTTTTAAAATTGGATGGTTGCTTACTGATATATCCTGTCTGGGAAAATTATTGCAACATTTGTGAGTCACACCAAAACCAAAGCACATCTGGAGCAGGTGACTGGTAAGGGATATGTAGGGAAGAGTGTAAGAACAAGATTCCAGAGTTTTCTCCCAGGCTCTAGCAAATTGCAGACCCAAAGGGAATGCCAAAGAATATTTCTTCAATAAAATTTTGGGTGACTTTTGGATACATACAAACTTCTTGGCATTCCTTGTCCTGCAGTGAAGATATACAGTATGAAAAAATAATTTTCTTTTGTCCTAAATCACCATTTACTGATTTCTTTTGATGTCTGCTAGCTCCTGTCGTGGAGGCCAGAAGGAACAGTTCTTCCCTATGCGTTTTCTCCATGCCACTTTGTTTTTTATACGTGTATTAAATTCTTCTTTGGTCATTTCTTTTTAAAATAAAGATCTAAGAACATACAGGCAATCTAAACAGAGCCCTGGTCCACTTAGCTGTTCTCTCTCATCATTCCTTTTTTGTTTGTCCATACTTTTTCAATTCTCTTACATACTTTTTTGAAATGTGGGATGACCTTTGTGCATAATATGGAAGATATGCACATACTAAAAGTAAAGTGTTTCCATGTTTCCTGTTTTTGTTTTTTTGTTGTTGTTGTTGTTGTTGTTGTTTTACTTTTTTTTTTTTTTGCAATTATTATTTATTTTGCATTATAATCAGTATTTGTCATTGCCCAAATTTTTCACAGAAATATTATATTATAAATCAAAGATTTAATTCCTGAATGGTAGCAATCAGTTAAGAGCCTATTATTAAGTATTTTAATTTGTGTATTTTTTTAATTAACAATTATGCATTATATTTTCTTCCATTTCATAACTCATTCAAAGCTGTGTGGTTCTTCTGTAATTTTTTGGTGATCCCTCAATTTATTACTCTGTTAACTTGGTATTGCTGACAAAAGTTTTTAACTTATTGTTCATCCATTTTTCCAGATGTTGAAAAGCATATACCCCTGCACAGATTCCTGTGGGATTTCATTCTCTCCTCTGTAAAAACTGCTCTTTTATTTCTACCCTTTATTTCCTACACTTTAAGCAGCTTTTTTTTGTTGTTTTTTTGTTTTTTTTTTTTTTGATATTACCTTCTCTCTCATCCCAAGGCAGATTAGTTTCTGAAATATCCTGACCAAAAGGTAAAACACATGGTTAATTATTTTATTTTGTTTAATCCAGGTATAGTTATCAACCAAATTTATATGTGAAACATATTACTAATATTATCATGATGCCAGCATCCAGATAACAAAAAATGTTCAGAATTTGGTCTGCTGTAGCATGAAAGAGTGAAAAAATCATTAATAATGGTAAGGATGTTAAAAAGAGAAAAAAAAACTCCTCTGGTAACCTTAATCATTGAGGGCAGTGGCAGGATATTTTACAAAAGTAACTTCAGGCACTGTACTTGCATTTCAGGCAATACCAAAACAAAAACAAACAAACAAACGACAACAAAAAAAAACCTTTTGCCTACATTCATGACATGGCAGCTCAGAATAAATTCATTTAGAACATCGCTAAGAAGAAAATTATTAGTGTCATATTATGCATTTGTGAGCTCCATGGAATACAGTGTGTGTGTCAATCTCTTCAGGACAATGCACAGCTCTCCAGAGCTAGACACAATCTGTGATTCTCGGATAACAACAAAAATTAAGAGAAAGTTAGAAGACAATTTCAATTATTTATTTAATAAGAATATTAACATAAACAATGCCAATTTAGTTATACATTGTTAATTAGTTACATATAAACTGACCACAGACCAATCATATGGAGTTAGAACATAAATTAATTAATAGGCATCTTGTGATTGTCCACCCTCTACTTTCTATTAGAGGGATATTACAAATTTTTCATTTTTTCATTACTCATATAAAAGTTTACGTGAGACATAAGCCAATCAGGTCTGATTCAGGATTGATTTCATCATAATGCAATGTTGAGATGTAAGGACTCATGTATATCTATACATGTATATCTACAGCTCATTCAATATATTTGAAAAACAAGACAAAATGTGTAAAACTTCAATTTTATTATGTGTGACTTAGAGAATTTGAATTTCCACCATATATTCCACATTAGAGGGGAAATATATCCGTATAAATAATTCTTCTATAGATTTTGTGTGCACTTGACCAAATCTCCTGCAGACTGTTTATCAGCCAACACACTCCAATCAAGCTCTTGCAAAATTGAGCTAGCATATACATGCAACTTTAGCACTTATCTAACAGACAAATTTTCTGGCCCTAAACTGGAAAGGTTGATGTCACCTTTCAAAATTCTGTATTATAGTTGGCTATATCTGAATCCCGTTTGTGATGAGCGAATTTCTGTTCATCAAAAGTGAGAGCAGAAAAATTATATTCTTGCCTTGCCTTGCCTTTCTTATTCACACAATGTTTTAAAAAGTCTTGTTGCATTATGAAAATTTGGACAGAAAAGGATCCTTTGAAAAGAATGTTAAGAATAAATCTTACATTATCAAGGGCAGCTGTCTCTTGTTTGTCTGTGAAAGTAATCTTCCTTCATATCCTGATATCTCAGACATAAGGAAATGATTCACCTCTGACACAGGAGAAAAATGTGTTTAGTTCTAAGGCTGCATTTTTTCTAATACTGGGATATATGATTGAATTATATACACTGGTATTCACATAGCCATATGGGTCAAATAATAAAAGTAATTTTGTAGATTAACATAACAAATATTTATATATATCATTGCTTTTGAAAGTGTAAGTTTCACAAGCACATATTCTGTTTTATTTCAAATTCATGCAGACCACTTCCTCTCTCTCCCAAGAGCTAAAATGAAACAACAACAAAATATTCTAATAATAAAACTTGTCAGAAAAGTGGACTGATGTGTGTTTTCTGGAAAATAATACTGTTTAAAACCTAAATCAAAGCAAAGTTCTCTGTCAGTCCAAAGACAGTGTGCTGTTTTTGATACTACCCACTCTCATATTTGTACTTTTGAGACACAGTGAACTGAACCTGATCTCTAGCAAGTCACTAAGTTTTTATATTGTTTGATACAAGAAAGCTAAAGTGATTAAAATATGTTACATAAATGGTTTGTACAATGGTTCAGTTTTCCATCAAGTAATTTAGAGAGATTTAAATATGAATTTAATGCCTTTTCAGCATCCAAGAAAAAAAAAAATCCAATAAGAGTAAACTTAAGAAAAATATTAAAGAATACTTTTATAGATTGACTTGCAATCAAGGCAATGAAACATACCCTAATCAGCTGAAGTATAAAGTGTTTTAAACTGATTGTATGCTCCAAATTCATCTCAGAATGCTCAATAAGATAAAAATAGCATCAAATTAAATGTTAGAGTTGATGTAATTAATGTTTTATTTACACATCTTCCATTCCATGCAAATATAATGTTTCAGGGCTATAATGTCTGGTTTAGCACCACAGTCCACCATGAGGTTACCTGAAATTTTTGCCAAGAGAAAAAAATAAAATAAATGGATGTTAATGATATCTTACTGACATTTCTTAAACATTAGCCATAAGTCACCAAGTAGAGCAGAAAAAAGTGTAAGTAATGGTAAGGTCAGAAAAAATAGTAACCACAAGGAAATTTTCATGAGAAATATGAATTCACAGTACCATAAAGGTACAGCAAGAAGCTCCTTGCAGCTGAGGATTTGCAGCCTCATTCTGGCTACTATTGAGATTTTTTCTTTTACAAAAAGAAGGACAAGAGTGGATATTTTTCTAGTTTCTAGATATAGGGTGGATGTATGTTTTCTCAGCTGATAGTCCTGAACCATAAAGAAGGATATTTCCAATCACTGTTGTTTTTTTTTGTTTGTTTGTTTGTTTTTGTTTTTGTTTTTGTTTTTGTTTTCATCCTGATTCCATTAAAAGTCTTAGGACTTCTACATTCAAGTCTTAATTTCATTTACATTGCTGCATATATCTAGATCTAGATTTTGAAAATTGTTGCGATTTCTATAAGAATAAGAGTCTGGGAAATTATACTCTTTCTACATTCATTAGTTGTGTAAATGGTAGATTTTTATGAACAAAAACTCAGTGCCCGTGCATCTGATAAATATGGTACTAATTCACCATGTTCCTTCAGTGATTACATAGTTATCAGTCATATTCATACATATCCAGTTTAGTATTTTACTGTTGAAGGCAATGGCAATGGCAACAGCAATGGCAACAGCAATGGCAATGGCAGGAGAAAAGAGAAGGGAAAGGATCTCATTATAGAATCATTACAATTAAAAATATGTGGGCTTCCGAAGCAACATGAAAATGACTCCATCATAATCACTCTTACTTAATTCATCTCATGGCCTTTTCACTAATCATGAGAAATTTTGTAGAATTTTATATTTTAAAAGCTCTACATGGATATGTTATCATTTCTGATGATAATTTAATCATATATCTAAACACATGAAAAACATTGCTCTTAATCAGAACACTGTCAGTTCTTATATTTATTTTCATTACATACTTTTGGAATACAATATTAAGCATAGGGACAGGGCAGGGCTCCTTTGTTTTCTTTTTCCTACATTTATATTTTATTTTAAGAGAGTCATTAATATAGGGAAATTATTTTTAAAATAGACAAAGACAGTAAAATGTATTGAATGTAGTCACAATAAAACTTAGAGAATGGGACTGGAAAAGTTTTAGCTTTTTATTGTTGCCATAGTGCAGAGTAGCCTGGGGAAAATCTATGCCCCCCCAAAATATCTCTCTATACTAAACTGCTTTTTATTTTGGGGGAGACTATATCACTAAAGTCATACTATTATCTGAATGATGTCATCCTCTTCATAGAAGCTTATAGGCGGGAACAAATTAGGATCCAGCTTTTTGACTCCTTGTGAAAATATTCAGCATCACTGACCATCTTTTGGACAGATACCTGATAGTTCAAAACCGTTCAACAAAAGCATGTGTAAGACGTTGTGTCTACCCTAGCATGGTACAAACTAATGACATTGATGCTCCATTTTGATACCCATGTGGAGGGTCTTCTGGAGTCACTCAGTAAGCATGACCACCCAAAAGGTATTCAACTTCAACTGTGCATTCATTAATTTATTGCAGGATGATGTTAATCTATCTCATAGTTTCCATTTCCCAACTAATAGCACATATTTCTTTGCAATTTTTTATGCCTATACTTCAAAAGAGCACAACCTTTAGAGGCACAGGGATTCTACAGTTCTTGCTGCCCACCACTCACCAAGCTGAATGTTGTGGTTGATACCAACAAAGGAAGAGATGCCTTTCAAAGGGACCTGGACAGGCTGGAGAAATGTACCCACGTGAACTGCATGATGTTTAACAAGCCAAAGTGCCATGTGCTGCACCTGGGTCAGGGCAATCCAGGACATAAGCACAGAATGGGAAAGGAACTCACTGAGAGCAGCCTTATGAAGAAGGACTTGGGGGTTCTGGTAGATGAAAGGCTCAACATGAGCCAGCAGTGTGTGCTTGCAACCAGAAGGCGAACTGCATCCTGGGCTACATCAAAAGAGGTGTGACCAGCAGGTTGAGGGAGGTGATTGTCTCCCTCTACTCTGCCCTCATGAGGCCCCACCTGGAGTGCTGCATCCAGGTGTGGGGTCCCCAGCACAAGAAAGATGTGGACCTGTTAGAGTGAATCCAGAGGAGTGCTACAAAGATGATCAGTGGGCTGGAACAGCTCTCCTATGAACAAAGACTGAGAGAACTGGGGTTCTTCAGTCAGGAGAAGAGAAGGCTCTGAGGAGATCTCATTGTAACCTTTCAATATTTAAAGGGGTCTTATAAAAAAGATGGAGAAGGATTCTTTACTCAGGTGGATAATGATAGGATAAGGGAGAATGTTCTTAAACTAAAAGAGGATAGATTTAGACTAGGTTAGTAGGAAATTCTTCACTGTAAGGGAAGATGTGAGATGTGAGAAAAACATCTCCATACTTTTTTCAGACAGGATCTTCTGTGAAGCTTTTATTTGCAATTGCAATGGCAGGCATCCTGCAAGCAGGAGTGCACAGTAAATATATATCATAACCTTACATTCCCTATTACCTGATGTTTGATTCCTCCCCTGTTTTCTCATTGGCTGAGTAGTACAGGTTCACAAACTACTCGATGCTTACTATTATACAATATATGTACAATTTTATTTGACCAACTGTTAACTTCTCCCCTCCCCCTTTTTTTTTCCTTCTTCTCTCATGACTAGAGGGCCCGTAATTTTTGTTTTTACTGATTTCTCACTGCTAGTCCTATTTTTCTTAGCTATCTTCCTTATTTTGGGAGAGTGGGACCTTCCCGTGATCTGCTTAACATGCTCCCCACTGTCATGCCTGCACAATCACTTTTGAATATGCAAGGTTAGTGGAATTTTCCACTGCATAAACACCTTCTACTGCAAAAACACAACTTTATTTCTCACAGAGAGGCACTGGAACAGGTTGCCAAAAGAAATTGTAGATGCCCCATCCCTGGAGATGTTCAAGGCCAGGCTGGATGGGGCTTTGGCCGACCTGATCTAGTGGATTGCAACACTGCCCGTGGCAGGGCAGTTGGAACTCTGTGATCTTTAAGGCCTCTTCCAACCCAAGACATTCTATAATTCTATGATGAGGTCCTTCTGTCTTTCAGGGCAGCCCCTGGTTGCCAGCAACTCACATGCTGATGTGCACCAGTATGACCAACTTCATTGTACATTCATCAATTCCTTCAGCATCATCAGCCTGGATGTGCCTTGCCACTAGCCAAAAAAAAAAGAAAAAGAAAGAAAAGGCAATGCATGAATATCATGAGACCAGAATTTAATAATGAAACAAGTGCTATTCTCATAATTAAACAGTGAAGCTCATTGCTACTAGATTTTATCGATATCAGAAGGAAAAAAAAAAAAAAAAAAAAAAAAAACAACAGCACAGAATACAGAAATCCATGGAGAAGTGGCCTATCAAGGGTCAATTTAGTAAACACAGTGGTGCTGGTTCACTGACTCCTTTAGCCAAAACATACACTGGCAGAAACTGCATATTTCCCTGTATTACTGTGCATTTGCCCTGTTATTAAACTCTTTTCCCAAGTATTCCCAACTGACCATTATCAGAGACAGAATATCCCCTAGACAAATATGACAAACTCTTTTGTGTGACCACCAAGTTCTCACATCATGGAAATAAAAATATTTTCACTAGCTATTCATCACAGGAGTATTGAGAGGAGAATAATCTATTGGAGGATAACCTATGGTGATCTTCATGAGAGCAATGCAACGGTTTTAGAAATATATCAAAGTACAAAAAGCCCCTTAGAAAGCATAATATAGGAAAATATTCTATAGATGTATCATTATTTGATCTTAAAACTGAGGAAAACAATTTTATTCTCTTTGTTTCAAATGCCAAAAAAGTTTCAGAATTATATTGTGTTTTGTCAGGCCTATATGGAAATGCTGAGGAATGTCTCCATAATTTAGGATTAAAGGATCCTAAAATCTTTTCCAGCTATTAGAAATATTTTTTTTTTTTTTGGATATAAGATAAGGATTTCTCAAACAGCAAAATATCTTTACCTGATTTAGCCACTTCCTCTGCACAAAATTGTGACTTCAAGTAATAATAAATATTAAAGAAGGGTTGAAACTTGTCAAAAAATTGAACACAGAATGTTTGAGGAATATCATGGCATAAAAGATTTAAGGAGGTATATGTGTATGCTTCAGCAGCTTAATGATAGAAATGATCTCTCAATACCTTAAAAGTTGTGATATTTATTATATTCACTGCTGTCACAAATGCAGCAGTGGAATATATATAGTAAATACACATCCATACATATGTTCCTTGTATAAATAGACTTGGTGAGATTGCAGAAACCTACTAAATATTGATTCCATTGAGGCTAAACTTCCAATTAAAGTTACTTTCCTTCTATATGAAAATATTTTAATAGATATTTCCATCACATGCTTATTCTTAGTAATAAAAATGCTTTAGATTTTTAAACAGACAATATTATGGTTTTAAATTTTGAATTGACTTTACAATAATTGAGTTGTGAATCTGAGGTCAAAAGACAATCATCCTACAGCAATTAATTCTGTAGAATTAATAGACCACAGTGTGGAACTTTTATCAGATTTCTTCCTCCATTGGCATTAATTTGCAAGTTTCATAAGAATCATATATCCACTGGCACTGTTGACATCCTGACAAAAGAAGCAAATAAAGGTGAGAAGAATGTGTTTATTCCTACACATGTTAAATTGATAAGAGTCAGTCTCAGTGACCTCAGCACACAGACAAATGTGCCTCCTTGAATTCTGGAGAAAGGTGAGCACACTGGAGCAGAGATGAGCACATCCACACTGTTTTTTCAGAGTTATGCTGCCATATGGACATTAACAAATTCTAAAAGTCTGCTTGGTATTTCTTCTGTATGAATGCTTTACTGACATCCTCATTCTGAAATGGATGAATATTTGAGTTGTAGTTTGTCTATTCCAGCCAAGGTCTACTTCTCCAAAGCCCTTTGATGAGCCTGCTGCAAAGGCCAACTTCACGCACCCACTGTTATGCAGTAGTGGTTATAGTCTGAGTACCAGACAGGTACACTGTGAGAAAAACACAGGGTTTCCTATCCCCTCTGTCATGGGAAGACCCTTCAGAACATGTAATAATTTAGATGGTCTGGATGTGGTGTTTCCACTGACGGAGAAGTATTGAAGTATAGCCATGGTTCATGGGAGCATCTCACTGGTAGTTTAGGAGAAGCAAGGGTTTACAGGAAGGTAGTAAGAACAGAGTAACACACACATATAATTGTGTGTGTTACACATACAAGATGCACAAATGTTATACCTGGAGTCGAGTAGCTCTCTGAAAGCAATAAAAGACCATCATTTTGCCTTGCTCTCGCGCACAAAAATTCCAAACCAGGATGAGAGCAAAGGTGAGTGGTCATTTCAGACTTTTTTTTTTTTTTTTTTTTTTTTTTTAGTAAGAAAATATTACTATTTATGTGACCTGGGCTGCTACGCCTTGGTTCAAGCCAACCTTTCTGGGAGGCAGATTGCTTCTAACCAAGAACAAATCAATGGGCTTAGGTTGGAGCTACTGAATTTGAGAAGGAGGCAGACAGATCTGCTAAACAGGATGTCTGAAAGGACACAATTCAGAATTCATTGGTAGTACACTTGCTTGCAGGAAAGCCTCCAATGAACTTATATGTGGAAAGAGAGGAGATGTTCCTAGATATCTAGAACAGACTATTTAAAGTTTGTACCTCCAGAAAGCCACAATTGGCTGCTGGAAAGACAGACTGGAAGAAAATGAATTTTTTGCCAAGGGTACAACATAGTGGCAAAAACACAGGTAATCCTGCAGGTAAGTAGTGATAGTTTGGCACACCTAAAGTCAAGGCCACAGGTCAAAGCCATCTTGTGTAGATGTAGCTGATATGTTTCTCTAGGTGCCTCTTTTTGTTTGTTTGTTTTCTTCATTTACTTCACTGGTTTTGCACTGCTTATGCTTCAGTCAGCATGCCTCAGTAGCAGTTAACAAGCTGTGCATTTGATACAAAAAGTGAAATAAAAAACAATTAGCAGAACCAGATTCTTCTGCCACCTTACATGGACTTCAAGAGGGCACTGGTAAATAACATACTCCTTCTGGCACTGGCACACTAACACCAGAGGCTGTGCTCTCAGACTGGCTAAAATGGCTCTGTCTCTAGTGACTGAGCTGTCAAAGTCCTTGGAAAAAGATTTGGTACAAAAATAAATTAATAATTTGAAGAAAATATTTTCTTTATGAAAGAGACAGAGGGACCCTGGTTTTGACGTTTTCTGTCAGGCCATTTAAGATCACTCTGCTTGAAAAGAAAATCTTCTGTCTGTTTTATAGTAGTCTGTTCCCTGGAGCTCGTTTCCATCAGCATGAGGTCAGTTGGAAGTGGTCTCCGCCCCTTACCAGAACAATTAATGTGGCTCACAAGGTTCAGCAAACACTATAGATTCCCAAATTACGCTCTGCTTAAAAGAACAAAAGACTCATATATTATTTGCAGTGTAAATTCTCATGCAACATGTAACATGAATGACATAATGGAAATTTTTCACCATGTGGGCTTGGTCTGGTCTCTTGGGCTACTTACAGTAATCTGAGCTTTTTTTTTTCTTTTTTCCTTTTTTTTTTTTTTCCCAATCTCTTTCCTCAAGAGCCTACAAAAATGACATACTATCAACTGTAAGATTTTTGTCATTGCTTCTTGCTATTCATTTTGTGTGTGTGTGTACTATCATTTTTCACTGGTGAAAAATGGCAAGCCAAAGAAATTGTATTCAGATTAGATAAAAAATGACAGTGATTTCTGGGGTGAATATATTGTAAAAGGTTACCAAGGCATGCACAGGCTGCAGCTTTGGAGGGGTCAAGGAACATAAAGATAGGATAAAAGGAATCTGCTTGACTATGTGCAGAGGTGGGGCTGCTGTCCAAGTTTCAAACAAGAAACTATGCTAGTGACTTTTCTTCCTAACAAGTGCAAATTAAAGATGGCTTAAACCTATCATGGTGTTCATAGGAAGGGGATGATTTGCAGACACTTATGACAAAGGTATAAGCATCTTTTTAATGAGTAGTGTTCTCCATTCTGAGGACTGTGCAGCTTTATAGTATGCATTTAATATTTACCATTTATTTTAAAATATATTTAAAAATTAAAATTAGAAGACCAGGGTTTTAAAGCTTCAATTTATGTAGTCATGTGATGTAACGAGAATCAGCGCTGCTAACTCAAAAAAAAAGTTTACATCATAGGTTGAAGTCATGGTTCAGCTGTAATCAGTTGATTAAATCTAACCAGTCTCCAGTCTCCCAAATCAGAATAAGCACAACAACAATAACAACAACAACAATAATAATAATCTTTGAGATACTTTAAGCCAATTTTGTGGCTTTTACATCCTTGGCTTGGCCATTCCATATTTTGATTTAGAATTATGAGACAGTCTAATGATCAGTTCCACAGAAATAAAAATAAAGATTTTAGACTTCACTAGAAAAAGAAAACTTTTTCAAAATGTTAAAGTGGTGCTAAAAAAATTACAACAGTGTTGCATTAAATGTTTGTCACCTTGTTTCAAGCATATATATCAAACTAATTAGGAATAGTGTTTCCAGACTATAGCCTTGTCTTTTTTCTTCCTTTTTGTAATGATATATGAACAACTAGTTCATGAAGACGATATGATTGAAGACCAGATCATATTATTCTTCATCCATGTGAGGTATAAATTCTTTACTATAAATTTTGTAATGATACCTATCCTATTAGTAGACTGTCTTAGCCTTAAAGAAAAAAACGGAAATTAATATCATGAAAGTTAAACACTCACAGCTGTGGGGTTTTTAAACAGCAGACTCATGAATAGGAAAAAAGATGTAACATATTTGGTATAGGCCTGAAGTGGCCAGTTTTGTATGCAGCAATACTACAGATAGTGGTGCTGTCATCTTCATAAACTATAATATGTTGTTTCATACAAAAAATATGTGAATCCAGTCCATAAGAGTGATATATTTTAACTGAAGGGAAGGTAGTAAGGGAATCAATTGTTTTAACTTGTAAGTAGGTCTTAGTAACACAGACCGTGCTTTTTTGTTGTTGAGAACATGTTAACTAAACTATTTCCATATGCTGATTTACCTAGTTTCATTGCTGCAGATTGCAACACAGCCCCTGATGAGAGACAGAGCAGATCTCAGATCCCTGGGGAAGTTGGAAAACCATAGCTACTGCTACAAGGGAAAAGTGGGAAAAAAAAAAAAAAAAAAAAAAAAGCACTGTAACAACAAACTGTAATAACAAACTGTAACCTGTAACAATTGTGTAGGTAATCTTTATATTTTTTTCATTTTAAATTTTTTATAATATACAGCTAGTTTCCTGGTATTAGTATATCTTCCAACTGGCCTTGCTGCCAATCTTATAAATTCCCGTAAAGAATCTTGGACGACTATCCTTTCATGCTACTCTGCAAAGTAGGATTGTGCATCATTACAAGCTAAAGAACCTTCATCTAGAGGATGTTTATTAATTAATAATGTTGCCTTGAGGGTTTTTTAAGTAAAGGAGCAGTGGAAAAGATTCCCTGACACACTGTTCTGCTACACTGCCTTCTTTCTGGTTTGTAGCGGAAGACTCCTTCTTGGAATTGTCAATGGCTTTGAGCTGTCATTGAACTGTTCTTTGGAATATGAAGATTAATGAAAAATCAGAGAAATGACTTTGTGGCTTTGTCCATGAAACCTGGAATGCTCAGTAGAGCTAACATATGGACACGTTGCAGAAACAACTTTGAATCCCTACAGAGCTGCTGAGATTTACTGTACCCACAATACCAGAATTGCAGAAAGAATCAGAAACCAAGTTTTTGTCTTTTGAAATTCTCACTTTCAAAATCATGTTTGGAAAACAAGAACTATATAGTACTGCCATTTGTCCCAGTTTCTATACTCTACAATGAAATGATATATTCAGTTCTTGAGCGGTTAATCTTGGTTAACCAATATTCAGGTATAAGAGTACCATCCACATTCATTTCTGAAACAGTATTTTGCAACACAGAACAGGTGCACTTAACCCTTAGCCACACAAACACAAGTAAACTGTCATTAATGACACACTCAAGATGTTCAATGATATCCCTCACTTTAAAATTTCCCTAGCATTTGTCTTTTCTTCATCCCTTAGCCACATTTACAGTTCTACTGTATAAAACTGCAAAGTGCAAACTCAGATTTTTATGGACTCAGTCTGTTCTTTCAAAGAGCTCAGGCACTAAGGTTTCTATTTCTCTACCAGTATAGTATCTGCCTGTATGTGCAATGTCTTAAGTTTCAGTATAATCTAGCAACAGAGAGTTTGAAGAGAAAAAGCAGGATATAGGACTTAGCTCTCCCACTTTGATTTTTCCCAGTGGGGAAGCAAAAAGGTCTTTTCTGCTCAAACCATATCCTTCAAAAAGTCAGTCTCTGGGATACAGAGGATTCCTATGCCATTGCTGCTGAAGTGTCTATGAGAAAAGCATGTCCATTCAAACTCACTAGAAAAAAAAAAGGGGGGGGAAAGGGGGGGCATAAAAAAAAAAAAAATCCAAGCAGTATGTGCTTAGAAAATCTGTAATGGATGGTAGAAAAACAAAACCCATAGGGCATGGAACATTTTATGGCTACCCTACTAAAAGCCACTCTCTTGCAACGCAATTTAATATATTTCAATTCCTTGGTTTAATTTTAAATTTTTTAAATAAGGATGTGCTTCATAAAAGTATATAAATGTTGTCAAATTTGTTTTTTTTACAGAACCTCTTGATTCCAGTGCAAACTAGTAAGATCACATCACATGGGGCTGATGTCGCTTTCATATATAGATTTGCTTTTATACATTTGCCAGAGACAGTACTGTCCCTTATTCATTTATACATATATATATTCAATTTAATATTTATTTTATTTAATAAAATACTTGGTATTTTATATTAAAAAAATCTATAAAATAGAATACTATTTCTGATGGCTACGAGAGAAAGAATTTGAATTGTTCTGTCAAGTAATATAATAAAACATGATGAATCCACCAAACAGTAGACTTGTTGTTCGTTCTGCTGTTGTTATAAGGAGGCGGCTGACTCGAAGAACACAATGCCAACACCACCAACCAGAATAAGATCTGAGAAAAGAAGGCAAAAAGAAAAAAATATTTGCAAGGAAAATAAGCAAGAACTATGTGATAAGAAAAATCAAGGGATTCATGTCATAAGGTGCAAGTAGCTACCCTGGAGCCATTGACCCAGACATATAAGATATAAGGATCAAAATCAAAGATAATGAGCTAATTTGCATATGACCATTTTTTTAAGATTGTGATCAATATCCTCTCTCCAGAAGGACCACAGCATTGACAATAATTAAGGTATATATTCAACCATACAAGGTCAGCAGCAAAGTCAGCAGCTTGAGTCACATCAGTGAATTATGTCAGTGGAAGACAAGGATTAGGCAAGAAAAGGATTACTGAGGAGCAGGTTAACACATTTAATGAGCAAGCAAGAGCTTGGAAATATGTGGCAGAAAGCTACTAAAAGAGACAACTGTCATATAAGGTATGGGTCTCCTGATGAAAGGGAAATGACGTTACATCAGCTTGGCTCACTTGCAAGCTGGGCTTTTGTGCCTAGTATCCAGGCCACTTATCAACAGGGAGGAAGAAATGAAATATGAAAGTACAGAAACTTGTGCTGCTTCTTCGTCCTGTCCCTTAAACCAGCCACAGCCACAGTTCAAGCCATGCAGTTCAAGCCTTCCATGAGCCAACATGTAAGGCAGAAAGAAATAGGGCCTGAGAATTTTGGTTTAATAGAGAGCTGGTGTAGTAGTAGTAGTAGTAACTGGAATAGTAATATAAAAGGGAGGAGCTTGTCTTGCAAAGACAGATAGGGAAAAAGGAAAAGGTAGGGGCGTAGAAATATCTATTCTCTGTTAAGAGCATGTTGCCTCTTCAGTGGAGAGAAAATCATGAGTGATAGCAAAAGTGAAAGCACTGTGTTGCTATAAAAGAATTCATCCACCACACAGCACCAGAGAGAGTAGGAAGCAAATTAAGTTTGTTTTCTGAGGAATCAACGGAAGACATCCAAAACACTAAGCTTCCATGTGACTGTGAAACATTGACTCCTGGTTACTTCATTTTCATCAGTAACAACTTTTAAATATAAAAATTGGAGACATCTATACAGTGAAAATGACTCAAAAAGTGGGAAATGGTTGAAAACTACCTCAATTGAAAATATCTTGTGAGAGAGTGAAATGATGGAGTTCATGATCCTTGGGATAAGAGTAAGGACAAAACAAAAACAAGGCATTTAAAGAAGGTAGGCCTCAGTAAATTCATAAAACTGGCGAACAAGGAGTCCTAGGAGAGAAAAAAGAAATTAAATTGAACTGTCAGTTCCATAAAGAAACAATATTAAGGACAGAAGTGCAAAATATACTATTTTGCTGAGGAAAGATTAAAGGTGCAATAAGAAATGAGTTTGATGAAATCATGAGCTGTTTGTGTATTTCAAACATAAAAAAGTGGAAACTAGGTCTGGTTACTAAGGTCAAATATAAAAAGTAGTATGAGTGCATAGGAAGATAGTAAGAAGAGAAAATACAAAACCAAAGCTCTTTAACAAGACAAGATAATTATAACAAGAAATCTTTCTGTAAGAGGAGTATCAAGGAAGGGGGTTAGTTCACCTCTTATTGTAGTGGATGAGCTCTTACAGACTGCTCCAGGAAAAGTGAAGAGTTCAATTTTTATTTTTATTTTTTTTTAAGTTATTACTGAGAATGTCATAATTAATACCAGTCACAGAGGGTAAGACCTCCTTCTAAGGAAGGAACAGGTCAAACAATAACTAAATGTTAGATGTTCTCAAAACTGTTGAAACTGCTGTTCTTCACTGTAGTGTAATTAAAGAGCTGGCTGATGAAATCACAGTATCATTAATTGTTATCTCTGAGAAATTGGCAAGAATGGGAAGACAGGCAAACATGCAGTTTTGAAGAAGTACAATGATAATAAGGTAAAGCCAGAAAATAACAATAACCAATAAGCTTAACATCAGCTTCAAGGAAAACATAAGGAGAACTATTCACATTTATTTATTTATTTATTTATTTATTTATTTATTTATTTATTTATTTTTATTAGAAAGAAACAGAAAATGAATAACCACTGTCATGCTATCAACAAAAAATTACGTCAAATCATTTCAGTTTATCCTGCAGGAGAGCAAATGACATGGCTAGAGGAGAAAGAGCTGATATATTGTTTGATTTCATCAAGTTTTCAGCACTTGTAGTATATTCCTCACAAGCAAAGCACGGCCTCAATGAAAATATCAGAAGATATAAATCTATTTGTATCACACTCTGAAAGTAATTACAGTGTCAAAACAGAAGCATGTAATTAGTGCAAATCTGCTGACATCTGTCTCGAATCAGTGTCCTCATTATTTATGTGGTATTATTAAATGAATAGATTGAATGAGGGTGAGAACTCAGAAGAGTCAAGAAACATTGGAGGTGCCGTCAGGTAGAAAACTGAAGCATTTAATAGTGAAAAGTGAAAAGTATTTGTGCAATTTGTGCAAGTGGGAAACATCAGCTAGGCAGTAACAGCAAATAAATGTTTACAACATTCCTGTTACAACAGCTAGCTGAAACATCTAATTAGGAAGTCCAGCTGAAAATGATTTGGAATTCAGTGTGGAACACAAAGACTGAATTAAATTCAAAAACTGATGTACTATTACAAGGGGGAAAAAAAATCATCACAATGAAATATGCTCTGGAAGATGCATCTTAAGTCTCTGTTATCAACAACATTCTTCCTTCCGGAGCTCTGTGTGCAGGTTTTGACAAGCTCTTTTCAGGAATGTTTTTCCAATGGAGGAGATGAGAAAAGAAAAAACAGATGCTGAGAAAACATTGCTTCCTCATTAAGGCTGAATAGGACTGTAAGAAGAGGAGGTCGGTAGGGAGTGAGAATGGGGAAGACATAGGAGTTTTCAGATATACTGAAGTTTGCTGTAAGGAGGAGCAGAGTTGATGTTCCTCTGTGTTCATCACAACTAGGAAAGGAGTTAATGTAAGGGAGATTTAGGACAGAAATATGAAGAGTAAAGCACTGAAATTAAATTTGTCTGAGAAGTTTGTGTCTTTTTAACTTCATTAGCAGTGTCTGCAATGTCTGACAAATGTCCATTATCATTGACCTATATAATTCTGCCTTGGACAAATCAATGGGCTGAATGATGTCTTGGGGTTACTTCCCTTTTTTATGATTCTGCCTACCCTGAAGTTATTGCAGCCACCTTCAGCAGCTAAGAGGCAAATGCATACTGCTTTCCTACGTGAGAATCCAGCTGAGATGCAGGAATGCATGACAGGATCACCATATGCTCCACTCTCTCACAGTAGTATTGACAACAGTTCCTTCCTGCCAGCTCTAAAGTATATTTCATTCCTTCTGTATAAACCATATGCACAGGGAGAATGCTGATAAGGAGACACCCTACAGCTAGTGCCAATAGGTTTTAGCAGATGATGCCTGCAGTACTTGCTTGTAATTTGGCTTTACATTTGGGATTCAGTAATGTATCTGCAAGCATCAAATACGGCAACATGACTAGGTAAGTTCACAAAAATACTACAGTCCATAGAAAAATTGAAGACAGAAAAATATAGTAATAAAAGAGATAGGAAAAATAGAGTAAATGCAGAGCTTTCTCAGTCAAACCAGAAAAAGATGGAATATTCCCATAGGCAGAGCATGAGTTTTCCTTGGCACCTTAATAACCTTCAAAACACATTTTAAAGCTATTAGAACATCAGTATATTTTAGAATCTCCAGTAATATTAGAAGGAAAAAAATATGGGAGCATGTTAGCATTTCTTTAAAAAAAAATAAAATATTTTTATGCCAAAACTAACATAAGAGACTCACTCATTTATCACAATTAGGAGAGATTTATTCCTCAAAAAAGCATTCTAATGATAAAAAAATATATATTTTAAAGATTTTTGTGTGTGTGTGTGTGTGTTAAATCTGCAACAGGCTGCCATTTAGTGTGGGTACATTTTTAAGATCTAGTAATTAACAAGCCCCAGTATGTCTTTTTCTTGCCTCCCTCTGATATCTGAAAATTAATAACAGCCAGTCTTAATTTCCTGTGTGAAGAAAATCAACCTCTCTTTCCACAGGTATTCTGATTTTGAGCTTTAATCTATTGAAGAACATCTGAGCTCTTTTAAATGAAGAAAGCTGAACAACAATATTCAGTCTAGATAGAATCTTTATACTTGTGTTGTGATAATGGTAACATAACCAGTGGGAATATAAATTCACTGCCCATGACTTTGTCACAGATATAAAGATCTTCTGGAGAAGGCAAGTACATCAAGCATAAGAATATATGACATTTCTCCACCTCTGCAGGAATCGGTTCATCAGATAATCTGTTTAAGGAAATTCCAGCACTGTAATTTGCCTTTTTGCTTTTAAGCAACAATGCGATAATGCAGAAGCCATGTTCTATGATTTAGAGTGATTTAGTTTGCAGGAAGCCCATTAATTTAACCATATTTTCCCATACTTTTCAGCACCATGTCCTGTCATCTGGAAATAATAGAAACCACAGTAGTAAATTCTGAAAGCTAAGAAAAAGACATGCAAGCACAGTTCACGTGGTATTTACTGGTATGCTAATGTTAGCCCAGCCTAACCAAAATTAGAGTTTCTTGGTAAACCTGGATTAGCTTTCGAGTGAAAGGGATACTGAAGTGGCAATCAAAAACAAATGTGTTGTAGTTCTATATTTATTTATACAGCAGCATGAACATAAGCTGGGTATAGGAGTCCTGAATCAAAAAGATATGGTAAGTGAGCATTTAGTTGTTTCTGCAAAAATGTATAATATTCACTCTGTGAGTGAAAAACAAGAAAGAGGAAAAGGATCGTCGTATTTCAAGTGTGGCTGTTTTCTCTGCCTCTCACTCAAAAACTATCGTTCAGTGTTTGTTCAGCTTTTTAAGTTTTTGGTTTTTTTTGTTTTTTTTTTTTTTTTTTTAAATATATATAATTACTACACCTTTTTGTAAATATATCTTTTCTGTATTCTGAAAATTTTCTATTAGTATTTGAATCAGTTACTTCACTGACAATATGTTTACTCTCCTCACAATATTTTCAGTCAGAATACCAGACTAAAACTAAGCAAGACTTTCCAGTAAGACACATAACAAAGCTCACATGTTGAACTCTGTAGCTCCATTATGAGTAGTAAATATATTTTTAGTTGTTGACCGTGTGAATTTGTTTCAAAAGGCTTTAATGTTCCCTAAAGGCAGTTCTTTTTCTTCAGATTAGAAAACAGTCACTTAATGTGGAAAGAAAAAAAAAAAGAATCTTTTCACAAAAGAGGGTGGAAAAGGAAGGAAAAGATTTGCAAACTCCATGTGCTTCCCCTGTGCTTGTTATGGCTTGTGACTTCTAGGAAATAGTTTGAATTAAAGAGAAAGTAACCAAACACTGGGCCAGTTCTGTTGTCCTTTAGTCAACTGAAAGTGAAGTGCACCCCCTAATATATGCTTCAACATAAAAATATATGTAAATATTCACACACACCTCTGTATAAATATGTATATTTGTTATGTATAAACATAATAAATGTATATTATGTATAAATGTATTTATATATGAAGTAGATACAAGGGTGAGACACTCTGGAAGCTCTGCTTTGAATAGAATATGAAACAAAAGAGAACAGGATATCTCAAAGGCTGTCATAAAAGTCTGCAGCACCTCTCCTACTTATGTTATAGAAACTGTAATGACCAATGTGGTCACAAATGAGAAATGTTAATATGTATTTGATATTAAGGAATGATATCAGATTGGTCTCAAAGTAGCTGCCTCACAACCTTGATTGCTAATTTGCTTTTGAAGACCTTTAGGTTCCTTATCAAAGTTCTTACCAAACCCTTGAAAGATCTGTAGTAAATAACAATAGAGAAAGAAAAAGAGAAAGAAAATCCTAAGATTGTTTGGTTTTACAGTGTGTACTTAGTTCTTTTACACATTCCTTTACTATTTTCATAATTATTGTATACAAGTAAGAAGATGACATTAAGGGCACAGTGGCCCTTGGAACTTATGCTAGTGCTGCTGGTCTAATAGATGAGTGCAGCTACAATCAAACCCCAGACACATCGCTGAACAGTGCTGAAAGGAATTTGAAATTAAACTTTTTCAATTTCCATGCCTGGTATCCTTACATTGTTACAACTGAGGCCTCAAACTTGTTATACGTCTGAGATTTATGCACATGCATAATCTATTTGAAATGAGACTACTCACAACTTTAAAGTGATTTCCTAGATTTAGTTTCTGCCTTAAACAATATGGAAAAATTGATAAAGCTGTGAGGAATAAAGAAGGATTTTCCCTCAGGACTGTCAGTACAGCACCTTAATCAATAAACAGTCAAAAGTTGAAAAGTAAATAAAGCTGAGGAATAAGATATTTTATTTTCTTCTGTATTACAGCTTGAATAATATTCTCCACTATAGAAGTTTATGGCCCATAAATACCTTTATGCTGATCAGAACACCTAGCATGAAGGACAAGCTGACATGGATTTTTACATAATCCAAGAAATTGAACTTAAATGAACTAGGATGGGAAACACAGAACAGTCCAGAAGGTTTTTTTTTCCAGAGATATTCTATCTACACATCAGAACAGGAAGACTGTAGTGACTTTTCTCCCTTTTTTTTCTTCCTTTTTTTTTTTTTTTTCCTTCTGGATTTGTCTAACTGGCCTAACTGATGAAACAGAGGCAGATGAAAGCATTACAGGAATGTATGCTAAGATTTAATTTGATTTTTAGAAAATGATTTTTTCAAATACTAGTCCTGGCTGTATTTTTATAGCAGGAATATATAATTTAGCCTAATTGTTAGTGGTCACTGAAAGCCACCCTCATTGTACATTGACTTTTGCTCTCTTCATGGACAACACGAAACCGAACTGTTCTCTAAAATCTACAAAATACATGATAACAAATTCAAAGATGTGGGATGACAGTGAAAATACTCGTAAGATTAAGAATTGCATCCTACTTTGTGATTTCTTTAACACTATGTTTAAGGTCATATTTGGTTTTAACAGGATAGTCTAAAAAGAAGTTCAGTGAATGAAGTATACTGAAACCAAATCTGATAAAATCAGACTAAAATATACTTATTTGTCATCAATTAGTTTTAAGAGGTTTGATACAAAATGAGAATTTGACTACAGGTATCTGTCTAAAAGTAAGACGGGGAGATACATTTTCTCATCAAGTAGCAACTTATGCCTTGTAAAGAATGTAATATGACAGTTTGCAAAACTATGATTTGGAAAAATAAATAAATAAATAAATAAGATTAAGGTTCTAATCTGTATATACCTAATTTTTAGATTATACTTATATCCATACTTCTTGTTCAGCAAGGTATTTTGTTAAATAATTCCTTTTAATATCATAGGGGGTCATTAGAAAGAACCAGTCTATGTGATGCTCAGATCATGGGATTATGTTCATCCTCACCCATACACAGCCATACCAACTCTAAACAGCAAAAAAAAATCTGAAAAGACACTTCTGGATGCAGTACACAGAAACACAGGCATGTTCAGTCACTGTAGTAAAACTGGACTCTGAAGTCAGAATGCCACATGCATGCCCTTCATCATATATAGACAGAAATTAAATTTCATCTAGAATTTTTGCTTAGATATGCATTAGTATATCTGCAAAATATCTCAGTTATGCACAAAGGTGTACTGTCAGACAACCTTCTGGTCAATTCCTGATCAAAACTTAGGATATAGCAAAGATTTGGCAAAGAGTAACTACCAAACTAATGAATAAAGAAATGATGAATTAATTTCATCCATTCTAAACAGTCTCCATCTGCTATCACATGTGATCATGTTATTGAAAGCAACAGATAAAACAGTGACAGCCTGGTGTGCATGCTTTCTATCTGCAGTCCTGAAGAAATCCTCCTCTAGTACAGTGAGCGTTCTGCAGTGCTCTGCTTTCACTTCTTACTGAAATCAATGGCTTAGAGGGCTGAGGATAAGCAGATTGCAGGAAACCAGATGTTGCTGGATTTCACTGATACCGTGTTCTCAAGAAAGTAAAAATGTGAATATATGATTATCTAAGTTCCAGACAAAAAATCAATTCCCTCTTGTACACACATTGTAATCTTAAAGCCCTCCTCAGACAAGGGGGTCAGAATTCTTACCTGAGAATAAGGTCCTACCAGAGAGCTTCCGGAATACAAGATCCAACTGTATGTGGTAAGGCAAGCAATGACATATTTTTCTTCCATGGGCAGGAAAGGAATGGAGATCATTCATGCTGGGAACATTGTATTTGAAAGGCTTCATAAATAACAAGGTGGAACTAAAGGTTACAGCCTGTGGTGGTTTTACCCAGCTGGGCAGCTGAACTTCACCCCAACTGCTCTCTCACTCCCCCACCTCAAAGGAAAGGGGGGCGAAAATATGATTGAAAGAGCTGCCCACAGGCTGCAGTTCTTCAAGAACTGCTCCAACATGGGTCTGTACCACAGGATCCAAACCCCAGGAGCAAACTGCTCCAGCACCGGTCCCCCCAAGGTGGCAGCTCCCCCCAGAACCCCTGCTCCTGCGTGGGCTCCTCTCCATGGGCTGCAGCTCCGGCCTGGGGTCTGCTCCTGCGTGGGCTCTCCATGGGCCGCAGCCTCCAGCAGGCCACATCCACCTGCTCCACCAGGGGCTCCTCCAGGGGCTGCAGTGTGGAGATCTGCTCCATGTGGGACCCATGGGCTGCAGGGGGACAGCCTGCTCCACCAGGGGCCTCTCCACAGACCTCAGGGGAACTTCTGCTGCATGCCTGGAGCACCTCCTTTTGCACTGGCCATGGTGTTGATAGGGCTGGTTCTCTCACATTTTCTCACTCTTCTCTCTCCCTGTTGCTGTTGCACAGCATGTTTTTTCCGTTTCTTCAATCTACTCTCCCTGAGGCCCACCCAGTGTCACTCACTGGCTTAGCTCTGGCCAGTGGCAGGTCCCTTTTGGAGCTGGCTGGAGCTGGCTCTTTGACATGGGACAGCTGCTGGGCTCTGCTCACAAAGGCCACCCCTGCAGACCTCCTGCTAACAAACCCTTGGCATGTAAAGCCAATACATAGCCAGATGTAAAGTAGGTTACTGACCACTTTTAGTGATGGAATGCAATCTGCCCATACATCACATGTATGTCTGTACCAACATGATGGGACTTGAACCAAATGTCCGTAACTGTTCATGCTGCTTACTGACTGGCTCAAATTCTGCCTGTAGAATGGAGCAAGTCATCTGTTTCTTAAGGCAAACCAACTCAGACACAGTGGTATTAGCTCACAGTCCAGATCTGTCTGTGAAGGTAGCAAGATTGAGTGTGACCTTGAGTACAACTACCTAAAGGCAATAGAGAAGCCAAACTATTCCTTCCAATCAGTGACTATCTGCTTAGAAATGATGCTTTGGCTTGGAATCAAAAAAGCCTACAAGGAAAAGCAAAAGCAAAGATTAAGAGTTGGCAGCTCCTTTCAGGTTGAATATTTTGAAAGAGAGGGTTTCTGTAAAAAGCAAACAACCAAAACTTGGGGAACTGAGATTGGAACAGTGGTAGAATATGGGTGTGTGTCTAGGTGTTAGAGAAAAGTTGCTTAAAAAGTAAGTAACTGATCTGTGGCTGGCCTTAGAGTCATTAAATTAATATGAAAATATATCTAATATTTCTACATATTTCAGTGTATTTAACAGTATCTGATCATTGCACTTTCCTAAGGGAAACAGCAGTGATGGATTCAAGAATACATTCAAAATTGATTTTCAATAATCTTTTATCTGCGAACCAAAAAACATTTCCTAGGGCAAATGGAGACATTATTAGAAAGACACAATTTATGACATATAAATATGGGAAATATTCTCTGCAATTAGTATTTCTTATGGCTTTTAGTAGACGGAGTGTAGGAATTTGATCACCAATAATACATATTCCCAGTGAATGAAAAATGATATGTAAAATACTGTTGTAACAGTGCATATTTACTTTGTGAATAATAGTAAGAGGGTGAGGAAACCAATCTGAAATGACTGGATTCCAAATACTGTTTTATTAACAATATGGAGATATATAAGGGCTAGCTCTTGATGTTGCTAGCAGCCCCACCAGTGTTTAGACTGTAATATTCTCAGGGGCCTCTATATTGTCATTTGCAAATAGATGAATCTGCAAATTTCTAAAATCATTCTCAAGGGGGAGCAGCCATATTTTGCATAAAGTTGTGTATTTACCGTATATCATAATTTTTAACTATTGAGTTGTATACATTATGAAACCATGCCTGATGTAAAACTATGCTGTCAGTGAGTGTTTTCCACTCAAAGGAGTGGAGTTATTATGCTGGTAAATGCTGGTAATATTTTTCTTGCAGATACTCCATGGCACTGTTGCATCTCTCTGACATATTTAGTCAAAAGTGATCCTCTCATGCTTGGTATAGAGTCAAACCAGTCTCAGTCACCAATGCCTATTTTTTAATTGATTCATTTAAAACCCCATTTTTGCTTGTACTGTGCTTTAAAATGTCATGGACTTGACTTTTTTACTTTCTGAAGTCAAACCCTATAAAGTTTAATTTTCCTCCCTTCTATCTGTAAAAATGACAAAGCTGTGCAGGCATTAGTAGCTTTGGACAGGATGTTTTGTAAGACTTCTGCAAGCTCTGAAAATATTCTGCTTTGTTGCTTTAGTCATTAAACTGTGAAGTTGATCACAGGTTTAAAGCCCATTTTTATATCATCACTAATTTCATTAGCTGTTTTTGTTCAAACCTCTCATTAGAAATGGACAAGTATTTCACTCAGGTGTCAATAATTCAGTGCTTCTCCACTGAAAACATTTAAAACTTTTTACTGAGTGTTCAAGTGTTACATACCATGGTTTTATAAATTCAATCCCTACACTTCTGCATTGTTTTTTCTGCTGTCTTCGTAGAATAGATTCTCACCTTCTCTATCTGTGGTGCATACAACACTTATAATGTAAGGAAACCACATGAACTTATTTGAATTTCAAATTACCATGTTTATTAATTATAAACAACTATATGGATCTATATGATATAAATAATAGCTGCTCTTCATGATCTGAGATTACAAATATAGTCATTTGGAGTAGAAAATGTAGAGAGCAAAGACAAAATCCGGATGGCCTAAGAATTCAGAAAAAATATTTTCAGCAATATATACAGAATAATTTGGGGAAAGAGAAGCTTCATTTTCTATTTCTTCATTTGCGCAGCTAATGCCATATTCATAGCTGGAGAAAAATCAACTCACTGTGTGTCATCTATTTACTTATGTGTTACTGTCTCCAAACAGGAAAAAAAATAGTATATATATAAAATAATAATAATAATAACAACAACAACAACAACAATAATAATAATAATAAAAGGTTTACAAATACTAGAGATGCACAAGGAAAAGTACAAAGCATTTTATTTATATATATTTTCCAGATGAAACATTAATAAAAGCTTCTGTATTTGTACTGCAAGAATGCAAACAACTAAATGAACTATGGTCTTTCTTATTAACTTAGTATTTCTACACTGGCTATTAAACAACTCTTTGAGGTGCTAAATACAACCATCCTATTGGCCAATATTCTCATTCAGAAACTGGATACCTTCATTTCTAATACTCACTAGATAATTTGTTTTTGAATGCTTGAATTTCTGAAATACACCTATTTGTGGGTTTTCTTCTTAGCTTCTTAAAATAAGGGTGTGAAAAAAGCATTTTTTTTTTCCAGTTATTTAAGACCATGATGCCATGAGTGTTTACAGATGAATTCTTTCACACAGAGACTTTCACAGGTAACTACAATCTTAGTTAGTCTACTTTGTTAAAATAAATACAAATATGCTATATCCCAAATGGCTTAGGATTCATTAAATCAAACCACCTGATACCTTACACTTTATATATATATATATATTACACACACACACTCATATATATATATTCCTCCAAGAACCTGTTTTTAATACTAAAAAGATTGTGAACTTTTTGCCTTATTTTCCTATGCAGGAAAAATAACTGCTTTTCGCCTATTATTCTAGCTACCTAAGTAGTAGCTAAGAGTAGCTCAAAGCAAACACAAAAGACCTCGGGAAAACTGGTAATACATTGCATTGTAGGATTTTAAAACACCATTTCTAACAAAGACATTGTGATCTGGTGATTTAATTCTACATTCTCCAAATTTTACCACATTTTACCAAAAAAAAAAAAAATATTTGTGACTAATTCCAAATTTTTTAATGCACTAGATATATGTGAAGCTTTCAGAGCACCAGCAAAGCTCTTTCATTGGTATTTTTGGTAACACTGTATTTTTTACCTGCTACAGGTAAAAAATTTTGTCCCTTCAGACCAAATTTTCTTTCTTTCTTTCTTTCTTTTTTTTTTTTTTTTTAACTTGTGTACTAGTTTTAATATCATATGAAAACCCCATAAATGTACATGAGAAAATACCTTTATTTCCCCTCTTCACCTTTTCCCAAGACATCTTTGAATGAAAAGAAAGTGACATTTCCTCTCTCTAGCTTCATACTCTTTTCCATTCTAAGGAGGAACAAGCTGTTGAAACAGCTCTGTAACTGTGTAGTACTGAGAAACTAGACTTTTCTCTGTTGTTGCCACAACTATGATTCTATGAATTCCTATATGATTCTGATAAAAAATACTTAACAAGGGAGTTCAGATATGTTCAGAGACATGCCTGACAAATTTTACAGTCTAATTTGCAAAAGTTATGAGCACCAACAGCTTCAACTGAAGCATGTTCTTTGTATCACGTCTTAGCATAATGGGTAAAAAGTTCATAGGTTCACAATAAAGAATAGAACAGATTTTATAGCTTGCAGGCAAAAGAATTTCCTACAGCATTTGGTAATGTTTACCAAACAACTGGCCTTCTGGAAACTGCATCAAATAAGGTTACTTGTACATGAGCCCAGATCATAGGTAGATATGAATTAAATGAAGAAGCTTCATTGACACCTAGACACCAATTCATTAATGAACATGAAACTTCAGGAAATTAAAAAATGTTTGTAAGTAGAAAGAATTTTTCTCTCCTTTTCTTGTCTGTCTTTTGTATTTAATGTGTCAGCTCTTTAAATCAGTGTACAAAACAGCAAGAAGTTCATCTGTTTGCAGGGCCCCCTGCCAAAGATGAATACAACCTATTGTAATAGATCATTATCACAGATTATCATTGAAATAACATCAGTGTTCATACTAGGTTTAGAGATATAAGTACAAACTTGTAAAAAATAATGGTTTCATTATCATTCTTCCTGAGATCACAACATAGAAAATGGCTTTCAAAAGGGGATATCAGCCAGAAACCATACGGCACTACAAATTATATCTTAAATTAATCACCTTTGCTAATATGATACACCAGAATGTCTTCACTCAGAGTGTCATACTGTCAAGTACAAGAGTGTTTTCTGCTTACCATCTATCTAGTTTTCCCAGAGACAAGAATTGTCACAATTTGTGTGCAGGCAACTCAGGTCATCACTCTTTCACCTGCCTCTTCTGAACTGTGATCAAGCTTTTGTACGGCAGTAACAAAAAGGAATCATTACAAGGATAATCACAAGAAAAAATGCACTCTAACTAAAAGTACTCAGGAATCAGAAATGTACACAATACTTTCCTACCGTACTTTTAGTCAAGATGTACAGAAATCTGAATTATAAGGAAAGACAGAAGATCTAACACAGTTAGCTTTAAAGGAACAACATTGGCAGAAAATGAGGTAAGAATTGATAATAAAATGAATATTCGATGCAGAAAATTTAATGAACATACTACAAAGGCTTCATAAGTGTCATGGTCTTGCAAACATAATTCCATTATTTTTTATGTGTAGTAGTAAAGGTTTTGACAGCTAGACAGATTCATTGCAAAATATGCTTTCAATCCTGAGATAATTTATGTTATTAAAGCATTGCCTCTGATAGACATTTAAGAGGTACAATAGTATTCTCACTTTGCATGGTAATATTTGCACTATTGCTAGGATGTAATTGTAGAAAACTTGAAGATGAAGAGGTTCAAATAAAAGACGCTTTAAAGTGACTGTGATTACATGTATGTGTTATTATCATGTTCAAAAAAATCTCATAATTGCTTTTTACCATTGCCATATGTCCCATTTCCCTATCTGTATACCAAAACTATGGAAGTGTCTGGTAAAACACTTAAAAAAACCTATTATTACAGACAGCTGTTCATCTGTTTTCTGCTTTCAATTTAATGTAACTTCAAATTTAGGGGAAAAAATGCACAGATTGTAGAATTCCTAGGGAAAGTAGCTACAAATTTAATTAAAAGAAGTAGCATAAATACATAAAAAAGTGTGCTTAATTTGTCGATAATATCAGTGTGGTCTTTAAGAAGAGCACAGGTCTATTTGTTATTTTTTAACTCATCCTGGGATTTAACAGAAAGGGGTCATGTAACTAGAGATCATTTAGGAGAAGGAATATGAAAGGCTCATTGAAGTTCAATGAAGTGAGAAAACTCAAGATTCAATGAAAAAGAGAAGAGATACATACTGGAGTATGTATCCTCAGGGGAGCAGAGGATCAGAAGTCTGGGGTCCTAATGAATAGCTGCTCTTCTGCTTCAAGCCTGGAACAGAGAGAGTATCCAGACTCCCTCAGGTTTTGCCTGTGCCAGGTAGAGCTGGCAAAAAATCATTAACACTGTGACCAGGGGATGAAGAAGCCTCAGAAGATAGGGCATTATGTATAGGGCATTATGTTTTTTGTTTGTTTTTGTTTTTTGTTTTTGTTTTTTCTTAATTTTAGAAGAGGAAAGTTTGCTTCAGCTAGCAAGTTAAAATAATTTAGCCAGGCAAATTATCTCATCACCCCAGCAGGACTGTGGGCTACTGTAGGAACACAGACACCATCTTCTTTTCAGCTTTTGCTCTGTGTTCAGCAGCAATAGATTCTGTAATATGTAGTACAAAATGACTGTTAAATTCAGTCTTCTCTCAGAGAGGAAAATGAATCCTCCTCAAAGCCTCTGCACAGATGTGCTTGGAGATAAGCAGTGTTTCATGGGATGGCTGATGCCCTTGCCGGAGACCTAGAGGGGTATGAGCTTCCCGAGCAAATTCAGCTGCTGAGTCACAGCTAGTCGTGCAGATACTTAATGTAGACTGGCAGATTATAATTTTAATGCCTTCTTATATTGAAGAGATGCCTTCCTACTGCAACAAGCTGTATATAAAAAATATCACAAGGAGCTGTTCCCCTGACACCAACCCACCAGCAACAGCATAAAGAGTTAAAATGATAAGTATAGCATAATTACCATGTTTCTTCAGAAAACCTACTCACAACAGTCCTATGGGAAGAGAGTCTGGCATGGATCTTAGAATAATTTTGTTCCATTTCAGAAACAAAACTTAACATGAAACCTTATAATATTCAAATTCAAAGAAATCAGAATATACAAACCATCAAAGACTGATTTTCCACTAATATTTGATAAATACGTTTACATACGTTTCTTTACATGTAGGTTTTTAACGGGAGATCATTCAAATTTATAATCCCAGATTTTCATAATACAGTGCCTGTCTTTATTTCATATGTAAGGTAGCATTTAAAAATGCATGGATTTGAATGGCTTTTATTATGCAATGACTTAGCCTTTCTGAAAAATTCCCCTGAAAATCATGCACTGATGTTTGGAACAGAAACTTCATATATCAGTCTTTGATCTTGGGTGGAGAAAAACTAAAGGAGCTGTTTCTAAACTGGCTATATTTAGAAGAATCTGGGTTTGCTATACAAATAGAGGTTTGGGGAACAATTTTTATTTACTTGTATAGATGTCATTAACTACTTCAAGACTACACTGCCTTAGCCTTAAGAATGCAAATTATAAGAGAAAAGTTGTGAATGTGAGATCTGCAAAGTGGTATTTAGTACCCTTAAAAACACATTGCTTGGTAAAATGAAAGTTATATGCTCCTGACAAAGTCATTTTAATGGGATGATGTAATAGCTATCTAAGTGTGAAAACAACTGGAAAGATGTCTCTAGTTGCAAATTTGACTTCAAACATTTATGGAAAGAAAAGGAGGGAAAAACTTCAGCCATCACATCATAATGGTGTAATGCTTAAAATTGACATCTGAAGCTGTCAGCCAAGTTTCCTTCAAAAAAACAAGACATTTCTAACAATAAAGATGAAGAAAAATGTGTATTTATTTTGATATCAATAAATACAGATACACTTCCAGACTGAATGATACACTTTGCAGTAACAGCTTTTGGACTTTTCTGTGTGGTGCTAATTCTGATTGTGGTGATGCAATGATTAACATTAGCAACACTTAGCAACTGGGCACTGGCCTTTCAGAACAATTTCTGCACAACCACAACTGATGTTAGAAAAAAGTCTCATTTTGTGGAGGATTTCCTCTGTCTGTGTAGCATAGATTAAAAGGTACTGTGCTGGTACTGTGAGGACTGTATACAGGCAATTATTAACCATTTTTGTGTTGTTTCCAACTGAAAAGTGCTCATATCAAACATCTGACTCCAAACACACTGATGAAAAATATCCTTACAAGATGGCATCCACCTGCTTTTTAAACTAAAGCCTAAAGAGTAATATGGTGCATCTACCAATTATAGGCTGCTTCTTCCCAGCAGGCAACTAGAAATGAAATAGTCTTACTTGTTTTGAAAGCCCACAAGTATTTTTGAAGTTGGAAAAAAATTATATAAAACATGTTTTCCTAAGCCTCCCCAGTAAAGGAAGTGCAATTCTGGTTTGGTTCAACTCATGCTTAATCCTCCTATATACTCTTTTGTGGAGATTTTTTTGAGTTAACATTATATATAAAAGGATGCAAGAGGCCATTTTAATGGCCTGTCTGTGAAAATTTAGTCTGTAGGTGTACATTTTCTGCTTGAAGTATCTTATTTATACCCTTTACATTTGGCTACATCTTGTTTCAGGTGACCCTGATTTCTTTTTTTTTTCTTTCTTAACATTAACAAGAAAATGATGTGAGAATTATTGTATGAATTATAATCTTCTTAATCATACATGTGATTAAATGAATCTATCACAGGGTTATAAAACTGCTGCATAACATGTACCATCACAAAGAAAAACAAACAAACAAACAAAAATATATGATTTTTTCCTTAGAATATGGGACTGAATTTTATCATAAATAACATAATGCATCCTATTGGCTTCTTGGTCCATCCGCAGGTGAATGTTTTTGACTGGTATAAATATGTAGAATGTTTGGACTTCCTTGCAAGTTGCTTCTCCTTTTTTTTTTTTTTTCCAAAAATAGGTGTTGTTTTTTTAAATATATGCTTCTGCTCCATACACAAGGAGATAATTCTTTCCAACTTATAATAGACATAGTTCTGTCCCTGACCCTTGGGTGTTCCAGCTGGATGCACTTGACAAGCTGCAGGCATAGAATCTCTTTGCATGACCTTAGAACTTGATATGTCGAGTGCTTTAACTTTCTCATGATGCTGACAAGCATGTTTTGATGGATAGGACTAATGAAACATAATTCTGTAGTTATGAAACCCCCTTGTGTTAATAGTTGGGTTAAATCTCTTTGAAGCAGGTAAGCATAATAGCTGCTTCTTAGAATAAATGTAAAGAGATATTGAACTCTTTAATGAAAACAAATAGCTGAAACAATATGAGCCATGACCAAAATATGGTTGCAAGGGAAGGCTGCCATGGAAGCTAAACTGCCTGTCAATTGGCAATATATGAAAGAGAAGGTCTGGTGGAAAGAAATATAAATTTGTACTAGGACACTATCACAGAAGTATCCTTGATGGTATTGTGATTCTCAGGAAAAGCTATGAGAGCTTATGAGAGTCTTAAAACAAACAAACAAAACAGAATGCTAAACAAAACACATGCAACCATGTGTTGACCACATATACTGCTTCTTTATTCCTGAAAAATATTTATATGCAGACATGATATTCAAATTGATCTAATTCTAAATAATAGTTTAGCTTAAACAAAATAAATGACAAAATGAGGATATAATGCCAAAAATGAAGCAGCTAATATAAGCTATATGACACAATAGTATTTTCTACTTTTCACCTTGACATTTTGTATATTGAAATAAAACTAATTAAAAAAATAAATAAATAAAAAATAAAAAACCCTCTGGAATTCTGTCAGATTTAAATGAAAAATAACATTAAAGATTTTCAGATATAAATAACACCAAATTAACTGACTTACTGTGATGCCAGATAAGATTAAAAGCCTGCTTCCAGGAAAAAAAAAAGGGGGGGGGGGAGGTGGGGGCAGGGGAGAATGGACGAATGGACCAGAACAGCAATAGATATCTATTCTACTTTAAATTAGTCATTTTTAATTAACTAGTCATTTTTCATTAACTAACTATTTTCCAATATATGTCCTCTTTTTTTTTTTTTTTTTTTTTTTTTTTTTTTAATTGACCCAAATTTTTAACCTTCAATTACTGAGTAACTATTCTGAACAAAAATTACAGAAGTTGTTTCCTCTGCAATTGTTTCCAAAATTCTTAAAAGATTAATCTGGTAAAGTTCATATTCATGTGAGTGATACAAGAATAACTTAGGCACCACCTACCTCAAGGTCAGATTATCTTTTGGGATTCTTTCTACAAGGCTGTGGAGGAAGATTTCTATCTATCTCTGAATATATGAAGAAAAATAAATATCCTTGAAGATTTCTTAGTATTTCAGTAACAGGGAGTGGTGCTGACTGGCTACCATTCTGTACTTTAAGTTTCTTCTCTCTTTGCAGGTAGAAAATCCACTTGCAAAATATTCACCCTGTAATATTGCCACTGTAACATTTAGAGACCTGACTTCAAATGCAAACATACAGTATTTGAGTTTGATTTTTTATTGTTATTCATCTCAAGTACCAAATCAAATGGAAGAATAAGCTAGGCAATCAGCTTTGCTTAGGAAACTAAGAAGTACTTGTTTCATTAAAAGCAGAAGCTTAGATATGTCCCTAGCTTTCCCTGCAGGAATAAAGCAAAAATGCAATGACTCAGGTAATTTAGTTTTGCTCTGACTTTGTCCACAATAGTTTCTTGTTGTGTGTCTTTTCCCTGAGAGGCTTGTTTGAGAGGTAGGAGCTCTGATTCCCAGTGTATCATAATAATATTGTCAGTCTTGGGTTTTGCAATAGAGTGAACTGGGTTGATCACAGAAGTGGAATTAACATTCTGACCCAATGTTGACTCAAATATGTGCATTGATTCAATAGGCTTTGAAGCATATCCCCCAGAATGATGTCCTGTGAAAGATAAAAACCCACAGATTTTAACAAAAGTTTAATCTAAATTAAAAACTAAAAGAATAAGGACCTTTGGATTTGTATCCCTGAATTTATTGCTGTTCCTATTGAGTAAAGCACTCATTTAATAGAGGATATACTGTAGATGTAGATGTGCTGTTTGGTACACTGAGCCCTACCTAGCACAGACAGAACAACCAGGAGGAGGTGGGTGCATGACCTCATCCTCGCTGATAGGAAGCTGAAGATGTATCTAGCCGTCATGTGCAGAGAAGGGCATCCAGGTCCTGCACTTTATATGCAGCCTTAGATTAATAATAGACAAACTGATGTAAAATGGAAGGGTCCATCACAGGTAAAAAATAGAAGTGTAGTAAGGAAGTATTTCCCTCTATGACAATGTGAAAAATTCTTAAGCTCCTTTACCATAATCACGTAAAAGGTGAACAGGTCTAATCAGACAGTGAATAAAGGAAACAAAAATCTTTTTTCTTCTGCAAAAGAAACTAAGGCACTGTGTTGAAATGGAGCAAAGGGGACAAATTTGAACTATCCAATTGTACAACACTTCTGCAGTTTGTGAAGCCTACAGTAATTTAACACATGTCATAGGGCACTTAGAGATGTAATAAAAATCCTGTTTATTACCAGTGCAGCTCTGGGCCAAAGCATTCATGTGAGACTCATCTGATCCTTATAGTTGATGACCTTAGAATCTATCTCCATCAGGAAGAAAAAGAAGATTTATTGTTCTAGGGATTTTTAAGCCCTGCAATACTTTCACAGGCAGATTTTATATAAATATGATTGTTTACCAAAGCTTAGACTCCTCTGTGAGTCTCAAAGTAGCCCACTGCAGATCTAATATTCTTTTAGAAAAAAATAAGAGTTCCACTGCCAGCACAATTTCCCTCTTCTTTTTCCAGATGGTTACCTTCCTCCTGAGGAGCAGGGACAAAGAATGGATAAGGTTGGTTGCCTTCACTCATAGATTTCAGCACAGAAAATTCATCTGTCAAGTAGCACAGCTCTCCTTCTTTGTTCCACATCTCCTCTTAATTTGTCTTTACAAAAGGAAGATATCTAGCCAACCTAACATGCTTGAATGAAAAATCAGACTGGAATGTCTGGGGCCTTAGCATGAAGGAGGTGTGGGTAAACCTACACTGCAGAATTTGCGAAATCTCCAAACTCCTTCCACTACAAATATTCCTATACAGAGACTGGGAATTTAACTACAAGAAATTTTATTTCTTGACTACAGTATTCCATCTTCCCTTGAACTTTTCCATGCTGTGTAAATACCCCAGCAGTGCAAAAGCTGTTGCAAGAGGAACTTGGGAAAAATAAATTTTCTCACAAGTTCTTTTGCAGAGGTTTTTTCCAATGTGTTCTCTCAGCAGATTTTTATTTTGCTCTTTGTGTAGGGATGCAAAGCACTGAACTATGAGAGTTGATCTGTTTGATATACCTGGCACCACCTGGTCCTTAAAACAGTTTTCCGGTCTGGATCAGACAATTTACATAATTGATTTAGCTTAAGGTTGAAGCTAAGGTGTGGTGGTATTCGTGTTCTCTAGCTCTTAAAACTCTCACTATTTATGTACATTAATAGCTATGAAAAACAAGCCATTGATGCAGAAGGTAAAAATGGTACCTGGAACCCATCCTTGAGCATCCATTGCAGAACTCCAATCATGAGCTGAACCTCCACATCTGTTAATTCAACAACATTCCAGTTCTGTGGACTTCTAGGTCCACAAATAGGAGGAACCATTTGTTTCCCATGCTGTATGTGCCTTTGTACATACACTTGCAGCATTTCAGACAGCTTGATATTCTTGTTAACTATAAAACCAAATATAGCCTAGTGTAGCATTAAAAGTATATCTCAGCACTTCTAGGATTGAGTCTTTCCTAAAATCATGCCACTTTGTTTCTTTGTTTCTTTTTTTTTCCTTTTAATATGAATTCTGTTTGGAGTGGCATACTAGCAGTACTAATGTTCTTGCAAGCAGTCCTTGGATTTTTTTTCCAATTAAGCTGAAGACCAAAGTGACAAAGCCTATTGAAATCAATTTTACAGCTATTCAGGAACAAAAATAACCTAGACAAACAAACCTACAACTAAATGACTTATTGACTCTGAAATGCTTCTTAGTATTGGGATTTATGATTTTTCTAATCAGAAATCTTTATTTCTTGCCTCCCTGTGTGCCTACCTTTAATATAACAAAAGAATCTGAAAGTTTCACCTCATGGCCCTTCACCGAAGTTGAAATGAGATAAACCTTAAAGTGTACCATGTCTGAATCCTGCCATGCTGCATGCAGTAGAGGTTTTTGCAGCCTCTCAGCCACATTACACTCTCCCTTGGGTCCCCTCTATTTTGCTTGCCAGCCAAGAGAGGCATGGGGATGGTAGACAATGGGGGAAATGCAGCCCCAAAGACTGCACTCTGCTTACAGTCAATGGGCAATGAGCAGGCCCTGCAAAGGTGAGTTTTGAGTGGACCAACTGATGAGCACCCAGTTAAACCTGAGATACTCTCCAGAAAGTCTTATGGCCTAATAGGATCAAGGAAGAAAGACAGAATTGGGACAGGATGGTATAATGGCTGAATATTTCAATACTTCTGATTAAAATGGATGTAGAATAATCAATCTTTAAAGTCACAAAAACATGGAGCATTATTGCCTAGGAAAAATGTGTTTATTAAAAGAGAAGCTAGTAGCATCTGCTTCTGTTGACAAACCTAAGCCAATATTCTGGCAACAGTGTAAGATAATCTCAAGTAAAAAATAAATTAATTAATTAATTAAATCACAGGGGAAAAAAAAAAAAAAACTGAATTTTGCCTTGCAAGGTTAAAATGGTCTTCATTTTCCAGTGCAGACTGATGTACTTACACGTTGAACAGTAAAAAAATAAAATGCATTCCACAGGCATCCAGATAACACAATATATAAAGTTTCATTGCACTAGTAAAGATTTACAGCACATTCTACAGACACTATAAGAAACAAACAAACAAACAAACAAACAAACAAAACAGGTAAAACATTCAGCAGTCTTGTATCACTTTCAATAATTCATATTTGATTCTGCATTCACTCAGTCTTAGGTTTATAAACATACATAAACAAAAGGTCAAAACAACAGCTAGAAGATAAATTTCTTAAACAGAAAATGGAAATGCAGTCACTTGTATATAGATGAGTGTATCACTCGCACGGGTGAGGAAATAAAAAGATGGTTGGATGATCACAAAAAAAAAAAAAAAAAAAAAAAAAAAAGATTTAATCACCTCAGCTACTGTATTTGAGGTATTTGTCTGTCTACACTTTGACCTGTACATTTCAGTCAAAACTCTTAGTCTTTTGAGTGAAGCAGAGTAGAATGGGTTTTTGTAAATTCATGACACATATGTATTTCTACAGTTGTGTTTCAGGTTCATCTTCAGAGGGAACATTTTTGAAACAGCCAAAGAGGTGCACTTTTCCTTAAGATAGGCTATTTTAGGAAGATAATGACAATCTTCTAAAGAGAGACCTTCATACCTCTTTAACCTACACTTGGTCTTTAACCTACATTTTAACTTTGGCGTTTTTTGTTGTTGTTGTTGGTTGTTTGTGTTTTTTTATTATAATTATTATTTATTTATTTATTTATTTTTTCCCCAAGAAAAACCAAGTCTTGGCTCTCTGTCAAATTCTAGTTACATTCTATATCTAGAGAGAAAAAAAGTGTCCCCTCCTACACCTTGACCATTCAACTGCTGAGTTTTTTTTCTAATGTATGTTTAACATTTCTATATTAGGTCACTATTCTTCCTAAACCTGTATTTTTCAAACCTTAAGTATAGTACTTCTGCAAATGTCTATTTAACCCTTCAAGTTAATTGGTTTCTGTTAGGCTTTGCCTATTGTTTTCAGGGAAGCAGCTTAGTTTGGAATTTTGGAGTGTTTTTCTAAAGCTAACATTCAACTCCTAATCTTTCTTGATTGTTAAATATTAATTTATTGACAGACCACACTGAGTGTGTCATAATATATCTGATATTTCCTGTGCCCAGAGGACTAGCAAAAACTCAGGTCTAGGAACTAGTGCATGCTAAGCCCTGGAGCAATCCTCTTTTTTATATATATTTATATAACTGTAGTGCCTAGCCAGGTCAGCACCCAATTACATTAAGTGCTGTATAAATATTAGCATCCACTTCATCCTTCACAAGGTTCTTGACCACAACGAAAGGTGTGAAAGATCATAAAAAGGCATAGATTAATTGAGGTCCTTGAAGTGATGTAATCATGGTGGTATGTCTAACTGACTAAGTAAAAGCAGCACAGTATAGATAGTCTAAGAGCTATTCTAAGGTTTAGTCAATTCTTCTACTTTATTTTTTATTTTTTATTTTTTATTTTTTATTTTTTATTTTTTATTTTTTATTTTTTATTTTGAACCATGGAACCATGATTCCTCATATTAAAACTCCCATCCACATCAAGTGCTATAACATCTGGCCAGATCATTTATTTCTTCTTCAGGCTGTAAATATTTTAGTAGCCTCTAACATGAATTTGATTCACTTATTGTAATATTTTTGTTTGTTTGTTTGTTTGTTTGTTTTGTTTTGTTTTTTCCACCATCCAATTAAAACCAGCTCTACTCTGAAAATAACTAATTTCTTGCCAGGCAAGCATATCTAAGCCTCTGCTAAGTCTTCAAGTCTTACAGGAATTCATAAAACTTAATTAAACTTGAGAAGCAAGTGTCAATGAAAAAAAAATAAATTAAAAAAAAAAAAAAATTGGAGGAAAACTAAAAAGCAAGAGTTACTTTTTTTTTTTTTTTTTTTTTTTTAAATCTGAAAATTAAGGTAATTGCAAGGAAAAAAAAAAAAAAAAAGAAAAGTTGCATGTGTGAATAAAATACTTTGGTTCAATGTTTGTTCTTATTATCTCACATTCCAGCTAACCTCTTATGTATTAATTGAAAGGTCATGTAGTTTCACTACAGCTTTGAAAGTATGCCTGCACTCTGTTGAAACTTCCTATAACAATGCTCCTCAGTGAATGACTGTATCTTTCTCAGCTGCAGTAACCCAGGGAGACTATTTTCTTGTTTTTCTTCAGATAGTGGAATAACATTTTCACAAACAGCTCACTGAAGAGCAAAGATACACCTCACTGGCAATTGCCATAATCAATTATTCTTTGCAAGCTGCTTTGAATACGTCAGGCTGTGCAAAGATACCCAGATCAGGTAGGTCTCCTTAGAAAGATTTGGCAGCAAAAGAAATTTTTAGGAGTCTGAACTTTAGTTTTATTAGCATGGTGGTACTGGTCTCAAAGCTCTCTTGTTTTTAAGAAAAAAAAATAAAAATAAAAAAAATAAAAACACAGGAAGAATAAAGATTCTGTTCCAAGGTTCATTAGTCTCTTGAATTGAAAATGACAGAGTACAACAATGCATCTAAATGGAGTATTTGAAGAAAACAAAATGTATATTATTCAGTGTATAATATATTTCAACCTGAGAAAACGAAGGTCGGAAAGTATGTACAAATATATATGTACAAATACAAACATCTTTTGAACTGTTCTAGACCTTAATGTTGAGTTTGATGAACTATATTGTTGGCAAAACTTCTCAATATAATCCATCAATTTATTTGGCCAGAATGTATTTGCAGCATTTTTGGTAATTTGATATTTTCACTTGATGCTCATTGGACGTAATAAGAAGTTTTAATGTGAGGGTGACTTTCTTTTATATTTGCAAAATGAGCTCTCTCCTACCTTAAATCAGATAGTGTTTTTAATTTTTAATGATGGAATTCCTTGAAGTCAGATAGGCATCTTTGTTATTCTCCCAGTGATCTACAAATGCAAGTTAGGTAATAAGGCTTATAGGCCTTGCCATGGAGGAGTGAAATTCATTAATGAATTTCATTAACAACATTATAAATTAACTGTATAAATATTCTTATAAATTTTAAATCATAGTTTAGATAGAAATTCAAAAGAGCAATCCTTGTTCTGTTGAGGCAGTTACTTGATTTCATTCCAAATCCTAGAAATGTGTACCTGTCTTTTTCAGTATCATTAATCACGTCAGGAATTACAAAAAGAAGTCATGATCTACAATAAAAGAGTAATCAGAATTTTGTTTTAGCCATTAACCAGTCTATAAACATGTGTAAACCATCATTCTTGTTTTACCTAACTTTTTATCCTGAATTTATGATATACTTTACTATTCTTGTACGTTCTAAAGGCTTTTCCTCTTAAATCAATTACTTAAGGAAGAGATATACTACAAGAATAGTAACGAAGTAACAGACTTATATTTACTTCCTTTTCTTCCAAAAACATTCTTCAGATTTTTCTAATGTTCTGACACATCAACATGCCCTTACAAGGCAAGAAAATCTGAAACGCACTGGTATTTCTTGATGTAGCCTCTGATGGAAAGTGTGAAAGTTAAGCAATGTCTTCTGCAGGTGGGACAGGTAAGCTTCAACAGACTGCTGAAAAAGTATGTAAATTTTTGCTGGAGCCAAGACAAGTGAACTCTTACTAATTGCTTCCTACTGCTCCTATTTCTTCTAGGCTGCTGCAATACCAACCAGAAGCTACCAAAGAAGAGGAGTCCTGCTAGGTTACTTATTTCCGGCTCTATGGCCTTTTCAAAAGTTCCTTGTTAATACAAGTTTACCTCTTTCTTTCAAAAAGAATTGCTCTCAGTGTTAGGATCCAGACTGCAATGAGCACCAACGAAAGAACTTTCCAGCTGCTTCTGATTCTAGAGAATAGAGAAGTGCTGGTAGGGCTATTGACACCACTGCCCTTCTTGATAGTGGTCCTCATTCATGAGAAATAATATTTATAAGTTTTTATTTAGTAATGGAGGATGGGAGTGGTTGCTATGAAGCAGTCCTTGCTAGATCATGTATGGAGCAGAGCTGGTGTTGCTTTCTGAGGGAGCTACTTACTCTGCTTGCTTGACTGGTTGCTATGGTTCAGAGAAAACAGCAGCTGCTCAAGGAAAAGGAGGGAGAACTTGTAACAAAAGGACATGAAAACCATTAGTCTAAAAAAATTGATTAACTGTTAAGGCAGTGATATCCTGCCTATATTCCTCTGGCAAAGCTGAGAGAGGAAACAGAAAAGATGGGAGAAAATAAAGGACAGAAACATTATTTTATTCCATTTTGTCCACTAAAATTTACATTATTATTTACATTATTTACATTAAAATTTACATTATTAATACTATATCTCTCAGAAGCTTAAATGAATAACCAAAATGTGACAGTGGAACAGTTTATCTTTCTATGTCCATATTGCTGATAGTTACTATACAAAGATATTTGAGACAAAATCTCCATTTCCTTTTCTGAGTACTGAGGAAGATGTGTGGTATTTTAGATGATATTGTACGGTAACTATAGGGAAATACCATTTGTTTTAGAAGAAAAAAGATTCTTCATAAATAAATAATAGTTCTTTAATAGTTCTTACTTAAAATAGCATGCCTTCTACATTGTACAATGCTGTGGGGAAGAAAAAACAACAGCAACAACAACAAACAGAAAAACCATATTTTAGTCTGTATTTTTTCCTCATAAACAAGTTGAAAAGCAAATTCCCAGTGTATAATTTTACCAAAGTTTTATTAACCAGTTCTACTCCTAACCAAACATGAGGCTGAAATATGAAAAATATCCAAATATTTGAAGCTGATAGAAGCAGGTTATTTCGCTAAAGAAAGTGGAGAAACTTAGCAAATCATCGGACGTAAATGATTTCTCATGTAGGAAACATGACTAATAAGAAACTCATCAACACGGAAACATGGGAAAGAAAACCTGCTCAGAGAGGAATAGTTCACAATCTGACCTTAATCTTTAAAAAGATTAATCTTAATCTTAAAAAAAAAAAAAAAAAAAGTAGTGAATCTATTTCATGACTGTTTTCACATTAAAATTGCAAAGAAAGCTTTCTAGCATCTTGAGGTTTCAGGGAAACAGTTTTCACAGAAAGTCAATGTGCTCCAAAATCTCTTGAAATGTTTCCCTATAGAAAGTATAGTCTTATGTCAAATATTCTGCCAGTTAAAAGGAGTACATGATATAATACGTGATATAGTATGTTCTGGGTTATATTACTGATGGAATTTCTATCACTTCTTTTGGGAAGACAGCCCACAAAAAAATACGTATACCTATCTGAATATTTATTCTATTCAAATGCAAATTAACTGAAAAATGTATAGATTATATGACTATCTTTGGAATAAATACTGGAAAAAATAAATAATGTAACAAAACTTACAATATTTTTTTTAGTTGGATCTACTATTAAGGAATATCAAGAAATATTGTGCGTGTATTGTCAATATAAAGAAATATATAGAATGAGCATAAAGTACTAAATAAACATAAACTAGTAAGTTTGTAAAGGCATAAAAACTGAGATAGAAAATGAAGCTGAGAATCACCTAAGCAAGTTATGTCATATATCTTTTTTTTTTTTTTTTTTTCTAATTTTATTCCTAGACTTAAATGCTTGCCATTTGTTTTTACTTGTTAGTTCTTTAACAGTTTGAGGGCATAAAAGAAGTCTTTTAATTTGTTGTATATCATATAATTTGTAACTGTCTGAAAAATAAAAATAAAAATCAATTTTAAAGAAAGCTTTGTCACCAGTGTCCACTTTTGCGTCTGTCTCGATGTAGTTTGTATAAGCACCTTTCCCTGACAGACATGTAATTTTAGAAATACTTCCTTTCCCTTATCTCCATATACGAAGATGCTGAAGAACAGCATCTTCACACCTATTCCTATAGAGTTCATCTATTCTTGGGAGCTTGTTAGCTGGTTAAGTTTCTTGAATTACCTGTTCTTCACCTACCCTTCCAGTAATCAGGGATCAACTTACTGAATCACCAAACCATACAGTGTTTTTTAATATTTAATGAGTCCTACTGAACTTAATAATCATATTATAATATAATATGAATAATAATATGATATGAATAATAATCATCATAAATATATGAATATTTGGATATCTAAATGTCTTTATCCTTGAAAGAAAAAGCAACAAACCAAAATATTATGGCTCTAAAAATATTAAGAAAAGTTGTCATTTTTTTTTAATATATTTTTTTCCTTACAGCTAGTTTAAAAACTGTCTGTTGTTCAAGGTGATACATCCAGTTGTCACTGCCCAAAATAATGCTTATTTATTTATACATATTTTTTAATAAATAAGACTGCAATTCTGTGTTCCTGTGTATCATATTGTTTCCTGCAAATAACACAAAAATAACAGAAATCTAATGTAATTTGAAGGATAGAATACTTGGAAAAAAAAAAAAAAAAGCAGTAGTTTCATAACAACATTGTTTTATATGTATATATATGTTTTACTAAGGCTATTAGTCTTGTTAATCTAGATAATGATTGTGTCTTCTCACACCAAATGGAAGGAAAACTGTGAGTGCATTGAAGGAAGTTATTTTTCCCAAAGTGTCTGTCAAAAAAGGAGTGTAGGGTTGAGTCTGTTTGCCTTCTACATACAGATCTGAACAAATGGGTCCAGCTGCAGCCGTAACATTTGCAAAGTATCATGAAAATTAGCAAATCTTTTGTCATTTTTCCAAGGACCCTCTCTGTGCTGTTCTTGTTTCAGTGAAGATCAGCTTTCAGTTATAATTTTTCAGCATACATCACAGTATTAGGCAATTAAGCTATCTCATTAGATTATCATGACCTCACCCATTCATGTAAAACCTATAGCAATTTAAAGCCTATTTTTTCCTTTTTTTTATTTTTAGTATTTTACTTTAGTTGAAGAGCAACATATATTGTGAGAAAAAAAAAAAAGAGTAAGAGAGAGAGAGAAAGAGAGAGAGATTCACATAACCTAATGTATGAAGAAAAATATTCACCTATCCTTTCCCACAAATTTCCAAAAAGCTTTAGGATTGTCTTGAACTTTTTGGTTTCTGTTGAACTGGTAAACTAAAATACCCTTTTTAAATTTCTCTTGTTCCCCTTGTAAATTTGACAGTAAAAATACTGTTGATTTTAATGATGATAAAATTAATTCTTCAACATTCTTAATTAGTGGAAATGAGAAACAACATTTTGAAGAGTCTGGTCACACAGTGATGAAATCCTTGTTTTCATTGCTTTTTGTAATAGCACGCAGAAGTTGAAATATCTTAACAGGATTGGTGCGGAAGGGTTTTTTTTTTGTTTGTTTGTTTGTTTGTTTTTACCTTATAAATGAATACGTTTCCCAGGAAATGTTTTTCTGAGCCCAGTAATGCTTTAAGAAGTTTTGACATTAACACAAAAGATATAATTTGAGGGGAAAACAATATTAAAATATCTAGAGATATTAGAAAACTTTATATTAAAATAAATACCTTGAATAGTCCTCTTTCTCAGCAACAGTGCTCTAAACCCATGGAAAATGGTTTTAGAGAAGGAAACCTTGAGAGGAAAAGAACCCAAAGTTAAAACCTGGTTGATTCACAGGTTTGAAAATGCATATCAAAGGTTAATATTACTACCTGGCTAAATCATAATGAAATTTCTCTAGAAGGACCATGAGAAAGTTCAGAAATATTTGTGACAGCAGAAGAGCAAGGGTAAGCCTCTTAGACAGAGGGAGACATATACAAGTAATTCTCTCAAAATCAGAACCATAAATCTAACTCTGAAGAGAACCCTATTTTTAGACAAAGACAAGTTACTGAATACCTCCATTTTTCCTTCTATTTCATTATAACAGATGTAGTGAAAAGTGAGACTACAGCATGACCATTTACAATTATCTCTGGTTAAGAGATGAGAACCTTGTTTTTATCACCAGTAAATATTGCCAAAATGACTTAGAAAATATAAAAGGAATCAAAGATTTCTGAAGTCAAGTGGAGTCTCTAACTTCAGTGCACTTGATATTAGGTATTATCTTTGAAGCCTGCAGAAACTCTGTGTGTGTCTAAGTCTTAAAGAATCATAGAATGGTTTGGGTTAGGAGAGACCTTATAGATATTCAAATTCCAACATCTTCTGATGGAATGGACACCTTCCACTAGAATTGCATTTGTTTTATGATTCTGCCTCCTTCAACTTGCAAGCAGTTCCTACTTGATGGGAGTTTATGTGGAGCAGGAAAGAATTAAAAGCTTCCATAACTACACAGTGATCATGTTGTTAACATGTAGCATTAAAATAAGTTCTTTTTAAAAAAAAAAAAAAAAATTATTCATGAATATGTTTGATTGAAATAACCATTAATCCAAGAATAGATAAATTTCTGGGATTAGGATTAGGATTAGGATAGTATAGTTCAGCTGTAGTGGACTTCAAAAATCATCTAGTCCAACTGCTTGACTTCTTCAGGTCTATCCAAAAATTACAGCATGTTATTGAGGGAATTGTCCAAATGTCTCTTGAGCACTGACAGGCATGGGACATCAACCACCACTCTATGAAGCCTGCTCCAGTGTTTGACCACCCTCACAGTAAAGACATTTTCCCTTATATCTAGTCTGAACCTCCACAGGCATAGCTTTGTGCTGTTCCTGCATGTACTGACATCGGTTACTAGGGAGAAGAGACCGGCACATCATTCTCCCCTTCTCCTCCTCAGGAAGTTGTAGAGAGCAATGAAATCACCTCTAACCCTTCTTTTCTCCAGACCAAGTAACCCAAGTGTCCTCTCCCTCTCCTCATAGAACATGCCTTCCAGCCCTTTCACCACCTTTGTTTCCTTCCTCTGGATGCTTTCAAAGACCTTAGCATCCTTTGTATATTGTGGAAACAAGAACTGCACACAGCGTTTAAGGTGAAGCTGCACCAATGCTAAATATAGCATGAGAATTGTCTCTTTTGACCAGCTGTCTATGCTGTGTTTAATGCATCCTAAAAGGCAGTTCCTGGCTGCCAGGGCACACTGCTGGCTCATGCTGAGCCTGCTGTCAACCAGCACCACTGAACTGCTCTCTAGCTACTCATCTGCCAGATTCTACATGCATCTGGCATTACTTCATCCCAGGTGCAGAACACAGCATTTACCTTAATTGAACTTTATGCCATTGATGATTGCCAAATGCTCTGATCCCTCTGCAAGGGATCTTGTCCTTCCAGAGAGTCAACAGCACCTCCTAGTTTATCATAGAATTATAGAATCATATAGAATCATGGAATCATAGAATGGTTTGGATTGAAAGGGACCTTAAAGATCAACTAATTCCACCACCCCCCCCATCCCTCCCCCCCCTGCCATGGGCTGGGACACCTTTCACTAGACCAGGTTGCTCAAATCCCCATCCAGTCTGGCCTTAAACACTTCCAGGGATGGGGAATCCACAGTTTCTCTGGGCAACTTGTTTTGATCCTCAGCAGCCTCATAGGAAAGAATTTCTTCCTAAAATCTAATCTAAATCTACCCTTTTTTTAGTTTAAAATCATTACTCCTTGTACTATTTTTGTGACCCTCCTCTGGACCTGCTCTAGCAGTTTCATGTCTTTCTTATGCGGCAAGCCCCAGAGCTGAACACAGTACTCCGTGTGAAGTCTCATGAGACCAGAGCAGAAATATCACTTCAGAGTTGAGGAAGACCACCTTTATCCTCTCTTTTGGGTTAGGTCCTGACTTAACATTGGGAAGTTATCATTGCCAAAGTAAACTTTGGCAGTCAATAATATTGCTATTTTATTTAAATCCTACTGCAGTCACTGAAATTCACAGAATCACAGAATCACAGAACTGTAGGGGTTGCAAGGGACCTTGAAGGATCATTGGCCCAATCCCCCTGCCAAAGCAGGTTCCTCAGAGCAGGCTGCCCAGGTAGGTGTCCAGACAGGCCTTGAATATCTCCAGAGAAGGAGACTCCACAGCCTCCCTAGGCAGTCTGTTCCAATGCTCCGTCACCCTCACCATGAAGAAGTTTTTTCACATGTCAGTGCAGAACTTCCTGTGCTCTAACTTGCAGCCATTGCCCCTTGTCCTATCCCCACAAACCACTGAGAAGAGGTTGGCTACATCCTCCTGTCCCCCACCCCTCAGATATTTATATACACCAAGGAGATCCCCTCTGTCTTCTCTTCTCCAGGTTGAACAGACCCAGGTCTCTCAGCCTTTCTTCATAGGGAAGATGCTCCAGGCCCCGTATCATCTTTGTGGCCCTCCGCTGGATTCTTTCCAGAAGATTCGTGTCTTTCTTGTACCGGGGAGCCCAGAACTGGACACAGTACTCCAGCTAAGGCCTGACCAGGGCAGAGTAGAGGGGGAGGATCACCTCCCTTGACCTGCTGGCCATGCTCCTTTTAATGCACGCCAGGATGCCATTAGCCCTCTTGGCCACGAGGGCACAGTGCTGGCTCATGGTCAACCTGTCGTCCACCAGGACCCCCAGGTCTTTCTCCTCAGAGCTCCTCTCCAGCAGGTCATCCCCCAGCCTGTACTAATACTTCAGGTTGTTCCTTCCCAGGTGCAGGACTCTACACTTGCTCTTATTAAATCTCATTTGGTTTCTTCCTGCCCATCTCTGCAGCTGGTCCAGGTCTCGCTGAATGGCAGCACAGCCTTCTGGCGTGTCAGCCACTCCTCCCAGCTTTGTGTCATCAGCGTACTTGCTGAGGGCAGACACTATTCCCTCATCAAGGTCGTCGATTCCTTAATTTCTTTTAAAAGTTTTGCCTGTATTATTCTTCACTCTACAACATTAATATTTTTTTTTGAAATATTTTTTTTTTTTTGAAAAAAAAAAAATTTTTTGAAAAAAAAAATTAAAAAATATTAATCATAGTGATTTATCTTTATATTCATCTCAAATTTAAACTGTTATCTCATATACAATAAAAATAGAGATTTTGAACAACAATTAAATGAATATACATTAAAACATATATTGTACAAATACTAAATCAGTCTTTAGTCATCTTTGTATCTGCTTACCATATTTAAAACTGTAGTTGCCAAAAGATGTGCCAAGAGATACATAAAACCGCAGAGAGTGGCATGCTTGAGAGCCACATAAATTTAAATAACCTCCTTATATCCCAAAGTAAGTGGAATTGGTATTCACATCAGTAAAATGCAACTTTAACAAAGAATTTTCAGTTAAGTGTAAAGATGTCCTGGGGACAGGAAGGATTATTTTGATTAATCAATGTAAACATTTAAAAATTCTAGAAAAATATTTTATTAAATTACTAATACTCTGGGAGAGGGAATCTTTCTTGTCAATTCAGTTTTAGTACACTTTTCACTCCTCTAAAAAATTAAAATGACCAAGTTCAAGCTTGATGACCTGAATCTAATCTTCATATAATCAAACTGGAACAATTTTAAGTGTTATAAAACCTAAACAATTACAGTTGTAACTCTACTGTCGTATCAAGAGACTCTATGTAGATTTCATGTGTTAAATAAGCAGTCATTAGATAAAGTGTTTAATAATGAAAAACAAAAATAACAATAACAGAATTTCTTGGCAATTTAATTGCAAACGTATAAGTCTGATTTGTATTTCAACTATTTAATAAACTTTGACAAGAAAAAATACCCACAGAACTAACATTTGGGGGCACCCATTTATTGCTGAAATTTGCAGCTCTGAAGCAGACAAAACAATTTCAAGTATGACTTTCATATTTTTAGCAAAATAAAACATTTAAAAAAAATGTCAAAACATTTCTTTTCAGAATGATAAATATTTTTTTATATTTTGGGGAGTTGTTTTTGTTTGTTTTTTGGTTGGTTGGTTGATTGATTGATTTGTTTTTCTGAAGAGGTAAGGGGATTCAGGCATTATTTGTTAAATACAAAATAGAATATTAAACTATGTAATGGCCAAGAGACACCACCCACTAAAACAGGGGCTGGAATCTATCTGTCTTTCCATCCAGTTAAATACTCTAATCATCACGCTATGCAATGTCATTCTTACTCTTTGGTTGAATTAATATTTAGTTACACTAAGTAGAGCCTCTTCAAAAGGAGATTGATATTTACTCATACCAGAGTATCCTACAAGCCAATATTTATCACATTCTCTTGAGATGTTGAAGCATCAAGTTCGTCTTTGCTGTAAGCGATGTGTAAAGAAAGTTTGGGTCTCAGCACAGCAACTTAACTACAGGCTGTGGGTGGAAGTAGCCACCCTCTGCTCCGACTTTTTTGTGAATGATACTGAAATAAGCCGGTGAATCCAGCTCTCTTTTTCCACATTTCTCTTGTTCTTGATAAAAATTTGCTCATGATGCATTATATTTCACTCCACTCAACTAAGGTTTTTATTCATTGGGAAAAAAAACTGAGATCACAATAAAACAATTTTAACAGATACTGGCTCTGCTTATTACAGAATAAAATAATCACATAGAACCATCAATAAATACCAACATTTTAAAGGAATTACATGGATTGACAGATGAGAGGTGTGTGAGAAAGGTGGCTATTTTTGAGTAAAACTGTGCCTCAAGATCATCATCACAAGCTTAGTAAATGTAACACAGTGATAAATAAAGTGAGTTTCTAACTATAATCAAGGAAAGGTTTAAAGAAATTTGGTTTGTTTACCTTTCCTTTTGGTTGAATTAACAATGTTAAGTACCTACACTGATCAAGACCATAGACAAAAATACGCTTTAGGTGACAGGAACCATAGTGAAAATTATATATTTTACTATACAAACATCATGAAGGGAACAAAGGCTCTCAAAGAAATGAGACAGGGCAGCCTTACTGAGGAAAAAAAAAAAAAAAAAAAAAAAAAAAGTAGAATTTATAAATAAATCAAGCAATGTCTCAAAACTGACATCATAACTAGCTGAACCTATGGGAGGAACTTGCAGTAGGCAGACCAAAGCCTAACCAGACAAAGACTGTAGTTAACTCTCATTTTGAGATGCCAATTAGGTGCTCCCGCAGGCTAGTGTCAGGAAGCTTTGTCACTACCTCTTTCCTGTCTGTTTCCATCCTTATTAGTCAAGCGTCTTTCAGGAGTCTTTACAGGGATGGGCATAAAAGATACGTTTTTAGATAATCAATTTCTTTTTCTTTGGTCTGCTCTATGGGTGTTATTCAATAGGTGCAAAATTGTCCATGCCAGACATCTATCTAAATTTGTTTATAAGCAAGGTAAACACTTAACAAATTAGTTTTGCCTATAATTCTGTGAGATAACAAACAAATGATCCTAGCAATAAAATATGCTTGTGCTCTCTCTTTTGACTGCTGTTCAGACTTGTTTTGGACCATGAGAACTGTTCAGTCTTTCACTTATCAAGATTGTATTTCTTTTTACTGCAAAGAGATCATAAATAACTGTACGGGAAAAACTTTCCACTGAACAATGAAGGTTAGATGAGGCTTTTAAAATAAAAGAAAATAAAGCATTTAACAGTGTTAACACAGATTATATAGCTTGAGATGTTGACTTTCTTGGCAACGGTTGCTATGTAAGGTAATCTGATTTGATGCCATCAACTATAATGAGTGAATATTTCAGGATTATTGCACTACATTAGCGAAAGAATAATGCAGAGACTCTAAACAAATAAGTACAATGAATTCCAACAGTCAAATGAAAAGAAATACAATGGGGAGTTAAAACTACAAAAAAAAAAAGAAAAGAAAAAGAAAAGAAAATGGATGAAAAAGCAAAGATGTTCTGCACTGACTGCACTTTTGAGTATATTTCAGTAAATTCTACACAGAAACCATTATCAAATGATAGATACCAAATGTAAGAAACAATGATTCTGTCTTCAAGCATCACAAGAAAAAATGATTTGGTGAAATTCACTTATGCTTTATACACAGGTTTCTTCAACATTTTACCGTTCATTAGTTTATAGGTATTAGGCTAACATTCCCTGCATATAAATTCATTAGTACTCTGCATTCTCCAGTGGTGTTCATGATTGTTCAGCAGATAATGCCTTGACTTTACAGTTTGCATTCATCCACACTTACTGCCCTGTCTTTTGTATAACAATGAGAGATTTAGCTATGTTTGATAAGGAGGCCATGAATCAACTATGATTTTTGTAAATATCTTTCATTAAAGTCAGTTTTAACAAATCTGTGTATAGAGTTTTGACATGACCTAAATGATTCTCAGAACTGATTTTGATTTTTATTCAAAACCAGTATTATAAAATTGGTGTAAAGCTTCTTACAAGATGCGTGTCCTTACTTTGGCTATAACATAAAAATCCATTCCTCGAGACCATAATTTGATTCTAGAGCTAATGATCTAGCATTCTGGTCATGCAAAGATGTGAAACTAAACTATTGACTAAAAGAAAAAAAAAAAAAAAAAAAAAAAAGATAAGCAAAAGTTCTCAATTTTTTCAGGCTTGTTTTAAAGTGTTGCTCCTTTTTATCCATATCATTCACCTCTGTACATTTTTTAATGATAATCTTTCAAGTATTTTAAACATTCTTAATATTTCACTTCAAATATTTAGTTTTCCACAGTAACCTTTTAGGGTATCTAAATCTATTTTTTCCTCACCATTGACTATTCACATACCAACAACTTATCTCTATGTCTCCTTTCTTTGAAGTAAACAAATAAAGCTGTGGGTCTCTCTGTCTGCTCAAGTAGTACATAAGCTCTCAACTTAGCTCCTTTCATGAACACTTTATGGTTTTCATATTTTGAAATGTCAAGGTAGTGGAGATCCTTTATTATGGACATTGTGGTGCTCATACTTCCTGTTTTAGATCGTCATTCAGACCTACACTCTTCAAAAGTTTCCTGTAATTATTTTCTTGGCATTTCTATCTTTCACTTCAGTCCAAATGGTTTATGTTGGCAGGAAATTTGCAAATGTCATTCTTTTCTTCTGATATTCTCCTTTTATATATATTATACCACATGTTCCAGTCCTCCTGAATCACCCTTTTTAATAGGCTTTATATCATTATATTTTAGGTCTTTTTTCAGACTAAGGCAAAAGTCATTCCTACGTAATTCATCATGGTTTGCTTCAGAGAGAGATAAAGAAAGAAAGAGAGAGAGAGACAGTCAGACAGACAGACAGAAAAAGAGAGAAAGAGAAAGAGAAAGAAAAAGGGAAAGAAAAAGGGAAAGAAAAAGAAAAAGAAAAAGAAAAAGAAAAAGAAAAAGAAAAAGAAAAAGAAAAAGAAAAAGAAAAAGAAAAAGAAAAAGAAAAAGAAAAAGAAAAAAAGAAAAAGAAAAAAAACGTTTACTTTATACCTGCAGTTCAGCTACTGTGTTCTCATTATCCCTTCCTGTATTGAAAAGAAACAATATTTCAAAATGCTTTGGCTCTTTTCTTTAGGAAACCACCATGTTTTTCTTTCTATTTGTTACTTTTTACCTCATTACACCATTCTGCTTTAACGACACTTACCTGCCATCAATTTCCTTCTGTCTCTTCCTTTCTTACTCAGATGCAGCTCCTGTTCAATAGCTCTCAGATTCTACCTATGAGTGGCAGGAAAGCTAAAGTACAACTCTGCACCTTCTTCCTCACAGTCTCAAGAGGAGATGTCTGAACCACATTTTCAAAAGCTTGAATCTCCGCTCTTTGTCATTTATACCCACATATACATTAGCTGCCTTCCCTTGCCATCTAAATTATCTTATCACTGAGCTGTCTACGACTCTCTTTAGTGTAACAATTTCATTTCACAGTGAGTACTGCACTTTCCCTGTCAGCTCTTTAATTACAATGTCAGGAAAATTGGTGGAGGTTGAGGAGGAAACGACTATTTCTCTTTTGCTTTGAGGGTGGAGGTTGTGTATGTTGGGAGGGGGGAGAGGAAGATGAAGAAAAGGCAGTGAAGAAAAAATCAAACTAAAAAAGAGGAGAAGATATGTCTTTCTCCAGGACAGTCTCAAAAACAATTATTTGCACTCTTTCTTGGTCTTTGAGATTCTCAGACCCAGGAAAGAGTCTGCACATCTCTAAAATCATTTTTAGCTTATGTACTGCCTATAATTTTGTTAATACTTTTTAACCTGTCCTTAGAAATAGGTTGTATAAACTTTCCTCTGAATACTTCCACCTAAATATAAACATCTCATTATTCATCTAAATAAACACTAAAAATTCAATTTTTCTCTTCTTTGAAGCACAAGTTTTTCTGTTTGGTTGGTTTTTGTTTTGTTTTGTTTTGTTTTGTTTTGTTTTGTTTTTGTTTCAACTGCTCCATCTCTGTTTATTGAAGTGATTTTGATTTAAATGTACAAGAAGATACTGCTATTGTCCAGATTCATGGTGAGTCATGTGAGGTATTATACCTCACATCTTCAGTGTAAGCAATGCAAGGGTGCCAGTTTTTATATTACTGTAGAACCGCATCTACAGAATCACAGAATCACAGAATTTCTAGTTTGGAAGAGACCTCAAGATCATTGAGTCCAACCTCTGACCTAACACTAACAAGTCCTCCACTAAACCATATCCCTAATCTAACAAATATGGAACAACCTGATGGCTTAGTTCTGACATAGAGTAAGATATTTTGAGAATCAAATCTTTTTCTTTGACCTTCCTAAGTACTTTTCTGGTAATCATTTGCAGAGCATGATGCTGTGCATGACCTTAATTACAGATGAGACATTTTGTCATTTATATTTGAAAGGGGTTTTGTGCATATGAATCCTGCAGAAGTTACTGGATAAGTGATGATGAAAAAATATATCTATGATTACAACCTGACCCTTTTGCTATTACTGTTGCTTTGACAGATAGACAAATAAATAAATAAATAAATAAATACTTTACCTCATCCCTTGTAAAACATTGTTTCATTTTTTCCCCATGAACACCAGAAATCCCTGTTGATGCTGATCCTTTTGGTAAAGATACAGTGAATCATACATCATAAAATCTTTCAGATAACACTCTTTTGCAGGCTTTTTCTTGCTTGTGATTTCTTTCTATTCTAGAATTTTACTCTAGATAAAATTTACAGTATTATTGTTAAGGTAATATGCAGCTTAAAAAGAAAAGCAAGATACTTTTAATGTCACAACAGTATCACACCTTATCACAACAAAAATAATTTGAATGTATTTTAAATCTAAGCCTGTTGAATAGTATGGCAAGATGGGAACAACAAACTAAATAACTTTTAAAGTAATTGATCTTTGTAATGATGTTTAATAAAGTTTGTGTGCTCTGAAATACACAAGCTCTAAACTGAAGCTGGTCTGGTTTACTCGCATAATGTACATTCTGACAGATTTAAAAGCATATGCCAATATGCCATGCAGTTGCTTTATCCATTTATCCCTATCCATACATTTATCCGTAAACTGTTGATGATCAAAGGAAATTAGATTAAGGGTTTTGAAACATGAGGGATTTTGGAGGGATTTTCGGAATTCCTTTCCATGTCTAAGTAAAAGGTTGAACTTCAGCAAACTATTTAACATCAGATCTTCAAAGGTGAATAATCTACCAGTTCCCAGCAATAGAAATTAAGTTCAGAAGTACAGCTTGGGAGCCTAAAATCAAACTGAGATAGTAACTGTTCCAGATTTTCAGAATCACAGTTTGGGATTTTGTCTTGGGAATGTCTGAGTCAGAAACTAAGTGTGTCAAAAATCAAATATTTCTCAGGGATGGATCCAGCAGGTACCTGGTTACAGACTACTTTGAGGAATTTTATGCTTCCTGTTAAAATTGTGCCATGTAACAAAGGAGACAAGGATCCCTGGCTAGAGGATGCATTAGTCTAACTTAGTGATGAAGGTCCTTTAGGTAGCACAGAAAGAGGAAAGAACCATTTCGGCTCTTACACCAGTCATAGTGTAAGAATTTCTTCTATAATTTGCCCAGCAACTAATTCGTATGAAATAGATATATAGTTCTTGAACAGGGTCTGTATACCAATACCTTTTTTTTTATAAGCTAGGAACTTCTGGTCCACCCATCGTCCAGCTGATCTTTTACTCTATCTTTTTGTATATTTGTCTGGCATAGAAAATAACTGAATATTATAATATGCTGGTGATTTGGTGTATTTTACAAATAGGAAGGATTCAAGGTTTTTAAATACTCAGAAGCTGAAACAGGATTGCCAGATGTCAAAACCTCTGTCTATCATGAAAAGGATTGATCTCATGATTTTCTCTGTGCTCTCAAAACTATAAGATCATTTTGCAGATGCCTAGTATCCTGGGATGGTAAGCTCACAGAAAATATTACACTAATTATGCAGATAAAGTATATCTTCAAATCAAAATAGCTTTAATTTCTGTTTAACATTAAATGATCTGATGGGTTTTTATTAATGGCAACTTCGCCTTACTCACTCTGTCATTGTTAGGTAGGCAGGTAGACTGATTCATCTAAAAAACATTTTTCATTCTGAAACTTTCCTGTAACTGGTGAGGGGTTTTGAAATGTGGCATCCTGATGACAAATTCCTGTTCTTGTACTGTTTTTTTGCTCTTAATCATGGCATTAAGGTGGGTTGCACATTTGAAAAAATAAGCCAGGAAGGAGGTTCTGCATCAAAGATGTACTGATAATCATTTATAAAAGAGTACTTCTTTTCAGAACAGTTTACTTATCAAAACACCGCTACAAAATATGGAAATATCAAGCTTCTATTGTTATTATGCATCTGATATTGACTTTACTGTTTACCATGCATAAAATAAGAGAGAAATATTTTGGTACTGTATAATTACAGAGCTGTATAACTATTGATATTGATCACTTTAGCAACATTCTAATGAAATTATGCTAACGAAGGGAACAAAATATTTTCTTGGTTTGTATTTTACTTTAGAATTTTAAAAGCTCCTTAGTATTTTTCCTAATTTTTAATTTTTTTTAAAACCTTGGTAAGAGTTTTTAAAAAAATGCCTAGTGTTAACAGCTTCTGAAAATCACTAGACACAGTTTTCCATCTATTATACCTTCTGTAAAATACCATTTCTACGTATCAGTGCTTCATTAATACTTATTCCTAAAGATACTTTTAAACCTTCTTGTTTTACTTATTTCAGACAAAAGAATGGGCATAATAAAGACTATTTTGGAAACTAAAGGCAAGTAGCAAAGCAGCACATAACTCCTTTGTTTTTTTGAGAAAATGAACCATATATTTTTTCATTCATATTTCTTCCAAAGTTTTGTACAGCGAACAGTTTGATTTAGTAACAGCCTAATATCAGGTTGTGCCTGGGGATCTGTGGTAAATGCCTATTAATTCTGTAGATCTTGATCTCAAGCCAATGGAAAGACTCCTGCAGACTTGAAAGAAATTAGAACTGGTTCTGTTATCCTTAAAACTAAGGAGCAGGAAAGTTTTTTTTCTTTCAGGGTAACCTTAAATTCATATTGTACTCAAGGGCACAAAGGCAGGGAGACTGCACAAGCCCAAGAGCAGCTTACTGTGTCAAGATTACATGGGGAAACAACCTGGGCAATTCAGACACTTTGTACTCTTTTGGAGCAAAAGTGCTGCATTAAACCAATCAGTTGCTGACTGACCTAATTACATATTGGCTAAGTATATTGAGTATAATGTATATTGACATATGTTGACCTGGTATTCTGGGTTCAACAATTTCAAAGTCAGCAGCTTGCCTTTGCTGTGGAGAAGAACAGCAGCATCCTGGTCTGTACGGGCAAGAGAGCAGCCAGCATGCTGAGGGAAGTGATCCCTCCCCTCAATTTGGCACTTGTGAGAGAGGACCTGGAGCCCTGTGCCTAGTTCTGGGTTTCACAGTACCAGCTGGGCCCTGACATACCATAGTCAGTGCAGGCAAGGGCTCCCAGGATGGTTCAAGGACTGGCACACAATGTACAAGGAGAGGCTGGGTGAACTTCAGCCACCTAATGATGAGAAGGTGCAGGGAAGGCACAGCCTGCCTCTCCTCAGAGATGCACAACGATAAGACATGTGGCAGCAGTCACAAGTTGCACTGTGGGAATTCTGCTTAGACATAAGGACATACTTTTGTTTCCACTCTGAAGGTAATCAATCAATTCCCAGATGTCTTACCTTACTCTGAAGTTAATCAATCAATCAATTCCCAGCTGTCTGGGAATGGTCCTGGGAAAGCAGGTCTCAGAGGCCCTGCCTGAGCAGGAGGACTGGACCAGATGGCCTCCAGAGTTTCCCTGTTTGACAGGTCAGTTTTCCGTTTTACTGGAGATAGATGTTCTAGATAGAACAGACATAAGAAAAAAATATTCTTGGTAGTTTGAGCAAAGTTCTTGTGCTCTACTTCAATTAGTCAAATTTGTTTAGTTATCTTAAATATTTATTGACACCCCTAAATCTACCTTAGAATTCTGTATTACAGTGTGCCCGGCTCTGAAGTCCACAGCAGATAGTAATAAATTGTGGCCTTCTTGCAGTGGGACAACTTAACTGCATAATCCTTGAGACTTGCTGTAACATTGTACTTATGTACATTAGCTATGTACATTGGTTCATAAAGGGGATAGTGCTGGATAGTGTTTTAACTCTCTTTCTTCCCTAAAGCCTTTTATAATTTTTATAGAAAACAGAATACTCTTGACACTTTCAGTCTGATGCTTCGAGTTTTCTCTTAGTGACAGAGATAGTGAGCCTTGCTCTTTCTAGTGGCAGGAAGTTCATGCATTTAGCTATGTGATTTTAAATACCACAGTGTGCTATGCCCTTCCTACTGTTTTCTCTGGTGTACCTCAGATAAGGTAGTATTGCTATGAAGTTTCATTTTATAGAGAAATCCTGTCAAACATGGTATTTAAAATCCTGGAAACTATCTTCTTCTTGAATAGAACAAGATCACATTGCATAGAGTAGGATTTCTCAGGTCAACCACAGTAAAATACCTGGGGAAGGGGGAGAGAAATATTAATAGGCCAGCTATGGTTTTCATTATAATTCACCTTAGTGATTACAGCAGCTGTTTTTAGCACAGTTATGGGCAATACATACTAAATTGAAAGAATCTTTAAAACAAAATACATTGTTAATATATATAGAAGTATCTACCATTATATTTTTTTTTCCTTCCTATCCATGCTCATTACATTCATAACCCATCTAATTGATTTACATTTCATTTCATTTCTAATGGACTTAATGGTTTTTTGTTTTGTTTTGTTTTGTTCTGTGTGTGTGTTTTGTGTTTTTTTTTCTGACTTTTCTAAAGTTTTGGAAGTCTCTGGAGTATGACTATAACTGACAGGAGTGAGCAAACTGGATGCATTGAGGTTTTGAATGCTAACATTCACATGTAATAGAAGAAATGTCATGAATATGTGTGTATGTATAACTGAAAGCAGTGTCACTATATGTATGAACACCTGATTGTGGTGTCTTTTTCTCGAGAAAGGTTAAGAGCAACAACAGCAAAAAGCTAAACAGGAATGCCAAAGCAACATCAGAGTTGCAACACAGGAATAGACTATTTTGTATTCCATATGTGGAATACAACCATTTATGTTCCAGAAAGATGATGACATCCTTGGAATGTTTTATAAGGTTTTTAAAATGCTAAAAGAAAGATAAGAATAACAATTCCAGCCTGTAAATCCCAATGTAATAATTGTAAAGTAGCTACTTTCTTCCTGAGTTTAAATTCAAAACTAAAAACCTGATCAAACCTGATCAAACCTGATCAAACCTGATCAAACCTAATCAAAACTAAAAACCTGTTGCACCTGGGACGGGGCAACCCTGGCTATACATACAGACTGGGCCATGAGACGCTAGAGAGCGGAGAGGGATCTGGGGGTTGTGGTTGACATCAAGTTGAATATGAGCCAGAAGTGTGCCCAGGCAGCCAGGAAGGCCAACCGTATCCTGGGATGCATCAAGCACAGCATTGCTAGTCAGTTGAGGGAGGTGATTGCCCCGCTCTACTCTGCACTGGTCTGGCCTCACCTCGAGTACTGTGTGCAGTTCTGAGCACCACAGTACAAGAAGGACATTAAACTGTTGGAAGAGTGTCCAGAGGAGGGTGACAAAGACGGTGAAGGGCCTAGAGGGGAAGACGTATGAGGAGAGGCTGAGGGCACTGGGCTTGTTCAGCCTGGAAAACAAGAGGCTGAGGGGGGACCTCATCGTGGTCTACAGCTTTCTCGCGAGGGGGAGTGGAGAGGCAGGTGACCTATTCTCTGTAAACACCAGTGATAGGACCCGCAGGAATGGTGTTAAGCTGAAGCAGGGGAAGTTTAGGCTGGACATCAGGAAGAGGTTCTTCACCAAGGGGGTGGTTGCACACTAGAACAGGTTCCCCAAGGACGTAGTCACTGCACCAAGCCTGCCTGAATTTAAAAAGCGATTGGACTGTGCACTTAGTCACATGGTCTAAACTTTTGGGCAGACCTGTGTGGTGCCAGGAGTTGGACTTGATGATCCTTATGGGTCCCTTTCAACTCGGAATATTCTATGATTCTATGATTCTATGATTCTGTGATCAGACTGGAAGCTAGTTTTAAACTCAGCAAGGGCAACTAGTATGGGACTTCAAAATGATACAGCCATAATGTTCAAAAAATTCCCACTAACCCAGACCAGTACTTAATGGGACACCAAGGAGATATGAGGCTCTGCGGCAGACTGATTATTTGTTAAAACTGCTTGAAACTCTTGGGGATTTGGACAGTTAGAAAACATGTTACAGAATCACAGAATCACAGAATTTCTAGGTTGGAAGAGACCTCAAGATCATCGAGTCCAACCTCTGACCTAATGCTAACAGTCCCCACTAAACCATGTTCTAGTAAGGGCATTGATATTCACAGAGCAGTTGAACCAGAAAAAGTCCAGATAGGTGAATATTACAGCAATGTAATAAGGCAAACTATCAACAGTATCTCCACCTGTAAATTATAAGACATTTATTCCTTTAATAGATATGAAGAATACTTCCAGACATCATGAACATGACAAGCTTATTAATACTGAAATGCCACTGAGCATGAACAAATGAGAGTCTGTTTTCCTCAGTAAGGTATATGGTTTTTCCTTTGACTCTTTTATCAGTAAAATCAATCACTGTGACCATTCACTGGACAGGCTTAGAAACTGCAGGAGTTAAATGATTCACTTTGGAATCTGTTTTCCAGCACTACATTATAGCTGTCAGATTTGCATGCTTGCTTTTTCTTTGGCCTTTTGTTGACTTACTTTTTCTGCGCTACTCCTGTTCTTCTGCTCATCAACATGTTACAGAGACATTTTCCAGCAATAGAAATTAAAACTTATTTATTGGTCATATATTGTCTTCCCCCCCCTCCCCTTCTCTCTCTACAGAGAAAAAAGAAATCAGATGAAAATATATTTACCCAGGATGTGGGAGGCAGAGGGGCATAGGTCAAAGTCAAAGTAGCACTCTCTTTGGAGTAGCAAAGAATGAAACATATAGTAGGTTTTGCAGAACTTCTTTCCATAATCCTGCATGAGTTCTCAATAAATTATCTTTGTGCATGTGTTGGACAATCTCATTGTGACAGGGGACCTGAGTTGGCATTCAACATTCTTCTATTGCTTCTTTATGGCTTTTCCTACACTGTTTCTGATGGTGTTATGATCTCTGGAGCTCAACCATAAACCAAGCCTCAAGATCATGAACCTGATACCATAACAGCCAGTACAACAAGCAGAGAATAGAGCAGTAGTGTTCATGGCAATCAACATTAATGAGGATCACAACATTTTTAACATGGCTTTAATTTGTTATTGGGTGAACTACAAGGCTGCAGAAAGGACAAATACTTATTATAATGTTATATGGTCAAGCTGAGAACTGTGAAATTCAGCTATTTCCATAAACATGAAATATATTACCTACTGGCCTCAATTTTGGTAAAATCAGAAGTTTCTGAGCAACCTTTTCTTTCTTTCTTTTTTTTTTTTTTAACAAAAATTTTCATAGACTTAGCAAAATAAATTTTAAGATTTCTTCAAATATATTGAAGTCAGAAGGAAATATTTTGATTACAGCCCCAGTTCTTGTTCAGCACCAGACTCTGGTTCCTGCTATCATGTTCTGATATATAACATTTTTTCAAAACAACCTCCTCTTGTGGCCAGCAGACTTCAGAGGATGGAGAATCCAGCACTCCTAAGATAAATTTAGTCCAAATGATAATATTCTTCATCGCTAATTTAAAACTGGGAGAGAGGGAGAGAGAGAGAGAGAGAGAGAATCCCATACAAAGGAACTTAGTCACAGTTTGCTTTTCTTCAATTTCTGTCTAAAGTTAGCTAGAAATTTTCCAGTGAAACACCTGTTTTGTTTTTTGTATGTTTGTTTTGTTTTGTTTTGTTTGTTTTGTTTTTATTGCAAATGTCAGTTGGTCAAAGCCCATGCATTTATTAGAGGTCCCTTGCTTTTCTTAGGAAGGCTTCTCAAGTATAGGATGAGACAACCTTAGAATAACAAAAAACCTGTTGATTCAGAAATTTGCAGTGAGTAATGGGGACACCAGTCTAATCTCTTTGTGATCTGTAACAGGGATGTAAACCACAGTATGCCACATTCCATGCAGATGAATGAGACATACTGGCATGCAAACATTCCTACTTATTTCTGAACAAATTGAGAAATTCTCTTTCCTTATCAAAATGCAAAGAAAATACTAAAATACAAATAAAATGAAAATATCAAAATAATGAAGCTTACTAAGACTGCTCTTACATTGTTTCTTACCATTGAATTTGGACCATACTTTTCCAGCTGTATTGGGTTTACATGTCCAGGTTTTAGTAGAGGCAAGGTGAGCAGGGGCTGCAGGAGGGCCTGTGTGAGCAGAGCTCATCAGCTGCCCCTTCTCAGAGCACAGCCAGCTCCAAAAAGGGCCCTGCCGCTTGCCAGGCCAGGGAACAACATTGGTTGGGCCTTGGGGAGAGCAGATTGAAGAAAGGCAAAAAAATGATGTGACACAGCAGCTGGGAGACGGGGTGAGAAAACGTGAAGAGCAGTTTGCTCCTGGGGAATGGACCCCATGGTATGGACCCATATGGGAGCAGTTCTTGAAGAGCTGCTGCTTGTGGGCAGCCCCCACAGTATTAGTTTGGGAAGGATAGCATCCCATGGGAGGGACCCCACGTGGAGCAGGGTGTAGTGGGTTTACGTGGCAAGGTTTTGGTAGCAGGGGGCCATAGGGGTGGTTTCTGTGAGAAGGATCTAGAAGCTGCCCCATGTTTGGTAAGTGCCCCATTGTTTTCCAGAGCTGAGCCAATAAGCGATGTTGTTTTGCGCCTCTGTGAGAGCATATTTAAGACAGGGAAAAAAAACGCTGCGCCACACAGCAGCTGGGAGAGTGAAAGGAGTGAGGAACGGCCTTGCAGGCGCCAAGGTCAGTGCAGAAGGAGCGGGAGAGGTGCTCCAGGCGCCAGAGCAAAAGTCCCCTGCGGCCTGTGGTGAGGACCATGGTGAAGCAGGATGTCCCCCTGCAGCCCATGGAGTACCACGGTGGAGCAGGGTTCCACGCTGCAGCCCGTGGAGGAGACCACGGTGGAGCAGGTGGCCCTGCACCGATGGAGGCTGCTGCCTGTGGAAGACCCCTGCCGGAGCAGATTCCGGGCCGGACCTGTAGCCTGTGGAGAGGAGACCACGCAGGAGCAGGTGACCTGGCAGAAGCTGCTGCCCGTAGGGGAGCCAGGTTGGAGCAGTTTTCTCCTGAGGGATGGACCCTGTGGTACAGACCCATATCTGGAGCGGTTCTGGAAGAACTGCTGCCTGTGGGAAGCCCACGCTGGATCAGTTCATCAAGGACTGTATCCCGTGGGTGGGACCCCACAGCACAGGGGACAAGAGTGACCGAGAAGGAGCGGCAGAGAAGAAGTGCTGTAGACTGACCATAACCCCCATTCCCCGTTCCCCTGCGCCGCTCGGGGGGAGGAGGTGGAAGAGGGTGGATGGGGGGGAAGGTGCTTTTGGTTTCTTTCCTTTGTTTCTCACTTCTCTAGCTTGTTAGTAATGAGCAATAAATCTTACTATCTCCTTATGCTGAGTCTGTTTTGCCCGTTACAATAATTATTGCATGATTTTCTCGTCCTTATCTCAACCTTTGAGCCCTTTTCACATATTTTCTCCCCATTCCTCTTTGAGGAGGGGGAGTGAGAGAGCAGCTGTGGTGGAGCTCAGCTGCCCACTCGAGCGGAACCACGACACAGGGGCAGAGGGTGACTGTGAAGGAGTGGTGGAGATGAAGCTTTAGGGACCAACCATGACCCCCATTCCCCATTCCCCTGCACCAGTCAGGGGGAGGAGGTGGAAGAGGGTGAATGGAGGGAAGATGTTTTGCTTAATTTTCTCACTGCTCTATTCTTTTACCAATAGGCAATAAATTACATGCTGAGCCTGTCCTGCCCATAACAGTAACTAAGGAGTGATCTACCTATTCTTATCTTAATACAATTTTTTATTTATTTTTTTTTTTCACTGTATCTTTTCCCTGTGTCCTTCTGAGAGGGGTTAGTGAGAGGGTGATGTGGTGGATTTTAGCTACCTGCCAGTGTGAAGCCTCCAACCACACCAATCAAATCTTTACTCTGTAAGAGTCTATGAATACATGACTCTAACTGAACAGGAAGTGGAATGAGTGCCAAGCAACTCTTAAGTTGTTTTTTTTTGGCTATTGTCTCAGCTTGGTTGAGGATGAGGAAAACACTAGTTTAGAGTCAAACTTCTTCTCTCCATCATTCAAAGATAGGCAGAGTCTTTTCAATGCACCAGGAAAATTTAGGCTATGCAGGCAGTGTAGGTTATAGAGGTGAAGAATGAACACTGTGGTTGCTTTAGGGCTCTGCTTGTCCCATTCCCCAAAGTGAATGGCTGGGGTTTAGACAGCTGTGCTAACAAATAGCCAACTTCCACTTGCAGCAATTACCCAATATTATCCTGAAGAATGCACATTACTTAGAGTAGTATCTGTGAGCAACCTTGCTGTGCAAATTATTGTTACCTGTGAGATGGCGGAGTTGTGAGCTTCAGACACCCACCATACTCTGCAGTACTATCCAGATATAAAATCCATTCCCTGCAAATATGTCATTTTCTTCACTTAGTGATGAATTGTTTTTGTCTCTTGTGGACTGAAATGAGAAGATGGCACGACATGCTTCTCTGACATATGTATGCATCACTAACTTCCTGAAATAACAAGTACACTGCATGTCTGCACAGGGGCAATGAATGGTTCTTAAAATGCACATACATATTTTATAGCCTCGTTATAGTAGGCTTGCTTTATATTTCTCTTTTAAAGTCTTGTATTTTTAGCAAGGTATTTTCCCATTGTGGCAGTCAATCTAACAAAATTATGATAATTGGATTTATCAACATATCATTTGTTGCCCTCTGGGTGAAATTCACTTGCACTCTAATGAACTGACGAGATTTGAATGAATACATATTTCTTACACGTGAGAGAATCAGCTATTTTCCAGCAGCATAAGTATACATGGTTATAATTATTATACTTGATTTTATCTGAAATGTGGGAAGTTTAGGTAGAGAAAGAAAATAACTTCACATACCATTACATTTTAGAATATATAATTGAATGTATAAGATGTATAAGAAAATTAGACTTCTTAAGTTCTAGTTGCTCGAAAAGTTGGGTTGATGAATCTAAGTGCATGGTAGAAAGGGTTTTCCAGGGAATTTTGTATCTGAATGTGCTGTCATAAGATTGACACTGCCTTGGGTAACTTAAATCATGTGCTAAAGGTAGTGCTGCTAAGAATTAGCTTACCTCTGGAAATTTACCTTCTAGATCACACTTTCCCAATTGTAGCATTCCAGCAATTCCTCTCCTTGGAGCGGAACCCAATTTATCAGGCACAGAGAGACAATATATTTGCAGACTTGCTGTAAGTTTTATTTCAAAGGTGAACCAACAAAGAAGGAGCAGTAGTTTTTGCATTTGCAGATGATCCAAAGTGGAGAGTTTCACTCACAATCTGAAAGCTGGCAATTTTGCCAGACAAAGTGAAAAGTGAAGATTAGTTTGTTATGATGGAAGCCTATCACAACACCATCTTGCTAACCAATGTAATAAACATTTGTGTATTGACAGCCCCAGAATTGAAAACTATAAGACAGGCTTCAAAAAATCACTGCATTCACAGTTCACAAATTTTAGTAATAAATATTATTATTAATTAGTCTGTTTTCTTATTTTTCAGGGGACCCCCTCTTCATATTTTCTAATACAACACATATATGTGAGTCATGCCAGTTCTTACTCACATACATCTTATACATCATGTGGAATACATAAGGTGTAGTACATTATGTCTCTCTGCTTCAGGGTTTCTTTTTAGACAATCTAACCAAAATAGCTGACTTGCTGAATTCTTTTTGTTAATAAATTTACACAGAAATATTACACCAACACTTTTTAGGGCAGTTAGAGATTATAAAGCACCAGTGTTCCAGTTTGAGTTCCTTGTTCTAGTACTAACATGATATATATATATATGATCATATGTCATATGATCATGTTGTGCCCTCAACAACAGGACTGCTAGGCTAAGTACAGACTTTCCACATACAACTTCAGGCTTTTATCATAAGGCAAGAAAGAGAAACATAAGCAAGAGAAATGCTGTTATGAAAAGACAATATAGAAATATAGAAGTGAGACTGAGTGCACCCAGTTTTAACCATGAAGTAGAACCAAAATTATAGTTCTCTGGAAACTGTGTTTCTCTGGTCTTTGTTTACATATGTTCCTATTTGCAAGCATCATGAAATGGTTTATTTATCAGGACTTTGAAGCTTGCCTTTTCTTAGAAGTCTGACCATTTGAAATTTATAGGACATTAGGAGTTAGATTTATAGATGTTAAGGTTTGTTTCTCCATGTTAAGTTACAATTACTGTAGTGTATTTATTCTTTAAACATTATTTGTGTCTTATTGCTCTTAGGTTGTTATTTTCCTTGTTCAAGACCATAGCAAATTTCTTTTGAACTAACCAGTTTTTAATAGTTTTTTTTTTCTTTGGGCAGGTTCTTTAGAATTCTCTTGTTCACCTCAGGGTCAACAGGATTAGATTTCCCTCTCACAGTTCTCCAAAATCTGGTCATAGTTTCATTTTTGTACTTCAGGCATCTGAGCTTAATGGCCAAAAATGCCCTCCATGAAAAAGTTGATAGCAGGGCTGACTACCAGAGGCAAGTTAGCTGCATAGCTGCAGGTAGCCATGATTTAGGGACAACTGAAATGATAAATCATTTTATCTGATTTATCATCAGAGTTGCCATTTAAACCACATTAGAGGAGCAAACAAGCACCTACTGTTCTGCCTGAGCTGATATAAAGCAGGTCTTGTAACATGTCCCCTGTAAATGATTACAGAACCTGACACTCCTTCACACTTGCTTATAAAAAGAATAATACAGAGTTCTTCTGAGAAGCTACTTCTCATTGCTGTTCGAACAGTGCAAAACTGCAAGAAGTGGCCCTTGGTGCAGCTGTCTGGGACAAATTCTGCCCCTGGATATGTGTGTCTCTGATTCATACTGAGGTCAGCATTTTCTGAGTCTTAAAAGTAGCAAATGAACAAAAGTCTTATGTATCCTGAATTGAATTATCTCATAAAAAATAGATGAACAAAATTATCATCCAGAAACATTAAAATCTGCTCTTGAAGTATACTGATATAAGCAGAAGTCCAGCTTGCCAGCAAAGCTGGCTTTTTCCAAATCTAAGTGCTGTTTCATGGTACTGAAAGACATTGCATAAAATATATTATTATGTATTTTAATAAATAGATGGGACACACAATGCAGTTGTGCTCAGTCCTAAATAATCCAATATGTCCAAATTAATCTAAAACCTGAAATCCTTATCCACTCTTCAGAGGAGGAAAAAAATAAACAAATAAAATAAAATCTGTTCCTGTAAAAACTTGGTCTTCAGCTGCTTTATAGGAAGAATAATGGGATGTTTTTTAGACAAAGAATACAGTGTTTTGGCTTTAAAACTTTATTTATGGTAATAATGAAAGGTTTTTCTTAAAAGCAATAAGTGACACAAGTTGTTAGGCACTTTTCTTATGTCTACATCTTACACCTAGACAAAGCTGTATGTGCACAGGTTAATAAGTTTTAAAATTTTGAACTTTAAGCCTAGTGTTCTCTATCTATCAAGGGATGTATAAGGCAAGGAGGAAATCTTGGCTTTCTGGTTCCTCCCAGGCTTCTCATATGTCTAAATAATAGTCTTATATTAAAAGAAATATTCCTTTTTTATATAAACATAGCAAGTGTTTTCATATTTAGGTTAGCTTATTTGTTTAAATAGCTCACATACACAGATGAATGATTTGAAAGGAAATATAAATGTTTGAGTGATGGGATATGGTTGTTGAGTGATGTCTGTGGGGACTGCTTAGTGTTGATAAATAACTAAGGAATTTGTCTATCAACATTTTGCATAAATGTCAGTCATTGAACTTGTGGTTAGGCTAAGGCAGCCCTGAATGACAATGTATTTCTCATTTACATCACAGCTTTAAAGGGTAAGGATAGGGAAATAGAGAACTTATCTCAGAATAGCATATGTTTTTTGAATGTGGGTGTCCTCCAACAGAGTATTCTCTGATTGCACCTTGTGAGACTTTGCAGAATGCAAATAAAACCCAGACCAAGTCTTGTCTTTAGTAGGTTAGCAAAGTAATATGAATGTGTTCCATGCTTAAAATATTACATTTCAAAGACTCCTCTACATTAATTCCAATATCAGATTAGTCAAGTCTACAGGCTCTTTAAAACAAGACTGTCATTTCACATGTGAGAAGTGGAAGGATAAGAAAGCTAGACAGCATATGTACTATTAACCTTTTTTTAATGCTTACACTTATTCAGACAATTAACAAACCATATGTAAGAATCTGAAATTCCCACAGAGCTGGAACAGCAACAAAAAATAAATACTAAAAGGATGGAACAGATACTTTGACAGACTATGTTTCTCTTTGTATTTATATAAAAATAGATCATTTCATATTATAGAAATCTGAATCAGCTCACCCAAAAAGCACATAGTGTAGCTCGGAAAGGAATACACAAAATGTTATCCTCCCAGCATGATGAACCCACTCTGGGTAAGCTCTGTCTCCGAAGTAGTTAAGAGACTGAATACAATGTTCACAAACAGGCCCCGTGAGCTGATAAAGCACAGCTATTGTTTTAGATTAGGAGAGCCTAGAGAATTTCTTTACTATTCAACTTTTCCCTAATTAGTCATCTTGAAATAGCCTGAGATTGGTATGCATAATATCACAACAACTTCATACCACCAAACAATCTCTTTGCTTTTAAGATCCCTGGTAAGTGATATAGATGGGCTTATCTCTGCTCTCTTTGAACCTGCTGTAAAGCAGGGATAACTTGAGGTTACTCTTGGTTTACACAAATATGAATGAGAGCAGAACCACGACCAAAGGTCTTACAAGAATTGTCTACCTCAAAGCAGCAAGATGCAACATCGAAGACACTGGCCACTACTGGGCCTGAAAAGTGTCAATAGGCTAGGCTAGAATTCCTACTACTAATTTTCCATAATAAAAATGATTTTAAACTCCAAATGCCCCCAGAGTCATCTTTTCTAGGTGAACTCCAGCATTTGCAAAGTACAGAAAATCAGCTTTCTGTGACATTCTGAACCTAATACTCTTGCAGCTATATAAAACTGTGCAAACTGAAAAAATAGATTATGATAAATTTTGTTAGCTTAGATGTTGCTTTGGTTTCTTTTATGTGTGCCCAAATCCCAATAAAAAATGTTAAGTTGATGGTATCTTGCGTGTTAAACAGGGATGGAATATAACAGCAGAGAAGATGGAGAAAAACTAAATACTACTAGAAATGGTAGCAATCTTCTACTACAAGGCATCTTACCTGTTGAGACAACCTCTACCTAGTTCCCTTCTTAATGTGGAGTTGGATGAGCTTTGCTTTATTGACTTCAGAGAACTTCAGGGAACTCCAACACCTATGCAGTCATGAAATCTAGGGGGAAGTGTTCCTGGGGAAAAAATAATGAAATGAAATGAAATGAAATGAAATGAAATGAAATGAAATGAAATGAAATAAAATAAAATAAAATAAAATATAATAAAATATACTAATTTTTTTGTGGACACCTTAAAAATGTTTTTATTTTTCATTCAAATCTTCAAGCATGAATTAAGCCTTCAGAACCATATTTGTATTAAATGCAGAGTTACAGTGGGATTGATAGAGGCAATAGCACTCATAATGGGGACCTGGATACACTGCCTCAACAGAGAGGGGAAAAAAAAAATGATGCTTGGTTACTTTTACTAGAACTTCTATGAGCCAATTTTAATAATCCTCAGCATCTCTAAACCACCATTGTCCCATTGATTGTGTTGGAACTATTGAAACACTGATATTTACTGAAAGGTTTTTCTTTCATATGCATTAATTGAACAAAGACCCTGGATGAGATAAAGTGTCCAGTAGTAATAATGACTCATTTTTCTGTCATCCATTCTTAACTTAAGATCAAACATCTAAAAAAGTTCAACGTGCACAAACATATATACTTTCATTTGGAGTGCACATTTTAGTCTGTGTAAATAGTTTGCAGAGTAATCTGAGGTATTAGGAAACAAAGAAAAAATACAGATTTAGTCAATTACAATGGCAAGGAGAATAGCTCCTTAGGGTTAGACCAAAAAAAAAAAAAAGGATAAATAAATTAAAAAAAAAGTTCCATCTGTCTTCAATACTATGGACAATAAGACAATATAAGACAATAGCTTTAGGAAGTATGCATAGGAAAAAGCATTTACTGAGACTGAAGAGTAACTATGCTCTTCTTGATGTATATTTTAAAATCTTATTAATTTAGTCAATTCAGATAAGCCCTGAGTCTGAAAATACTGCAAGCACTTCATTTGCTCTGTTCTCTACTTGACACTGTTAACATACTCAGTACTTTTCTACAGGCCTGTCTCTCCTGAAACTCAAACAAACATTAATGATCAAACAGGAAACCTGTGGAAAAGAGATTTACACCTCTTTATAACTAAGTTTATTTTCAAGTTTGTTACATTTTTAAATGCTGTGTCCTTCAGCTGCAACCAGAATGATCTCTTAAAAAAATGCCAAATCAAATCTCTGGGGAATACAACTTCTGAAATTCTGAGTTCAGTTTAAAGGCAACTCCCTGATATCTGTGGTAGATTATATATATATATATATATATATATATATATATATACACATATATATACACACATATATATATATACACACACAAAAATATATGTACACATATATATACATATATATAAATGCATATTATGCTATTGCATGTCATGCATTCTTTCTTTCCCATTCATTATGCATACATCACTATCAGTTTGATTCTAGATGCATCCTCCATCCTCCACTCTTATCTGATTGAGAATTCATACCATCTCAGGGGAAAAATGGTAATGGAAGGTATTACAAATTTCTTTAACCATTCCACTAATGATTAAACATGTCAGATAAGGTACCTTGCTTATAAATAGATTACCATGGAAATTTTATTTGCCTATATTCAGTTCTTAAAATATATATAATAAGGTTTTCTTTTTTCTCTTCTCTTCTCTTCTCTTCTCTTCTCTTCTCTTCTCTTCTCTTCTCTTCTCTTCTCTTCTCTTCTCTTCTCTTCTCTTCTCTTCTCTTCTCTTCTTCTCTTTTCTTCTCTTTTTTCTTTTCTTTTCTTCTCTTTTTTTCTTTTCTTCTTTTCTTTTCTTTTCTTTTCTTTTCTTTTCTTTTCTTTTCTTTTCTTTTCTTTTCTTTTCTTTTCTTTTCTTTTCTTTTCTTTTCTTTTCTTTTCTTTTCTTTTCTTTTCTTTTCTTTTCTTTTCTTTTCTTTTCTTTTCTTTTCTTTTCTTTTCCTAATATCCCTCCCTAAATACTGCACATTGTACAAACTTGTATTAACTTTAGTTCATATCCATTTTGGTTTTGGAAAAAGTGACAGTGAACTAAGAAAAACTGGAGACTTTTTTAAATGTTCTTTGATGGTTTGTTCTGAATATTTTTTTTTTCATAAAGCCTGCATCTAAACTAATGGTTTTCTCCTTTTCCAATTGAAATCAGCTGGAAAATACTTTCAATTCCCATATGAGAATGCCCAGCACTTGAGCTTTGTCTTCCTGCTCCCTCAGAAGGCATCCCTATGAAGTGTCTTGGGCTGAACTACCTCAGCTGTGTCCCCACTTCAGTGGTATTGGAGCCCTCCAGTTGCATTTGCAGTTCAGCAGGCTTCTCTGAATTAGGCTTCTCTGTGAAGACAGCTATCCTACAAATTGCATGATATACCTCATATGGCCTTTAACATCAGCAGTGTGTGTAGCTTATCTGCACCACACACTACTCATGACCCCATGTAAGGACCAGTGAAGAAAAGGAGCTGAGCTCCCCCACAGGCCTACACAGCACCACAACAGCAACAATAGTTATTAATATTACTATACTGGTTAAATATATATAGATACTCATTTAAGTACTCATATGGGTACTCATTTAAGTTATTACTATTTAAAATTTTATATGAAGATAAATTATCATCTTCAAACATCCCTTTACCTGATCCATGTCTTCTCCTAAGTGAGTTCCTAAGCTACAGGTACTCTGTGATGTAGTGTCCTATATGACAGTCTGAACTGGGTGTAGCTGTCAAGGTGCTGGCAGCATGGGATCTGCAGTGGTCATATCTCTGAGAAGACAACGATGGGAACCCCAAGGTGAGGAAAGGAGGAGCTCCAGGCACTGGAGCAGGTATTTCTCTGTAGCTAATGGAGAGAACCACAGCGCATACCCACACTGTGGACCCCACATGGAGAACCCCACCCCAGAGCAGGTAGACATATCCTGAAGGAAATGCAGCCTGTGGAAAGCCCAGAATGGAGAAGAGGGAAAACGTGAGGATGAAGAAGCTGCAGAGAAGAACCAATATGTAGTGATCATACTCCTCACCCCTCCTGAATGCTTGGGTAGCAGGTAAAGAAAACAGAAGTGAAAGAGAGAGAAGTTGAGCCCGGGAGAAGAGGGAGGAAAGTTGTCGTTTTAATTTTTGTTTTCATTTCACACTACTTAAATCTATTTTTAGAAGCAATAGATTTCAAATTAAATTTTCCCAAGTCAAGTCCATTTTGCCTGCAATAAGAAATGGTGAGCAATCTCCTTGCTTTTATGAGCTTTCTCAATCTATTTTCCTATAAGTTTTCTCAAATTATTTTCTTCACCACCACAATAAGGAGGAGGAGTAAGTGAGTGTCTGTTTGGCAAACTTAACCCACCACAGAGCCTCAAGGCTTAATTTAACTTTGTTCAGCCTGCTTGGGTAGAAGGAATTGGGACAATACAAAGTGTTGTTGTTGTTGTTGTTTTTTTTGTTGTTTTTGTCTGGTTGGTTGGTTGGTTGGTTTTTAATAGTCTTCTGGTGACTTTCTAAGAAAGATCCTAATATCATCAGATGAGGTTGGTAGGCAATCTTCATCCAATCTAGATGTCTATGACAGCAATGCTAGTGACTGCAAGTGTGTATAGGACTTTGTTTAGGATTCAGGATGCTTCCAAGTGTAATCTGCAAGGACCAGCATAGACAGACTGCCTTGGAGATGGATCAAAGAAGATTTGGGAGATGCTGATGCCAAGAGAGGAATCTGGGGAGTACAAATACAAAAAGCAAAGCAACGACCATTTTATTCTCTGAACTTTTCTGAAAGCCATCTGAAGCAACATTGTCTTTATTTCATTTTAACTGCCAAGAACAAATAAATGATTTTTTTGGTTCTCCTATATTATGGACGTTCTGACCATGATGACTGGACAAATGTGGTAAGGTAAAGGACTTTCAGGAGATAGAATTGCTGGTTTGTAGTCAGCAATATGTACTTTTCCCAACAAACCAAATTGTACAGGGAAAGAAAGGGGTGGGAAAAAATAAAAGTGAAAAGACCTTAGCTGTGAGACAGATTATACCTGGAACTAACCCCAGCAAACTCCCAGGAAATAAGACAGTATTTTATGTGATGCTATTTCTGGGGGATTTTTTGACCCATTTGGCTTGGAAATGTGTTACTGAGACAATGTGCTAATTCAAGAGCTGCCTAAGATGAAATGTGACCTAGCTCACCGTGAGTGATGCAGTGACAAATACATTTGTGGAGCTTCTGCTAGAGATGCTTTCCCTTTCTATCTGGCTAATCTCTGAAAGGATGACAGAGTGCCTGTGGCAAAGATAAACTTCCAGGTAGGCTTACCTGCTGCTTGGGGGTATTATTAGTAAACCACTCCAGAGGTGAATAAATGTTTCATTAGGCTCATTAGATACACTTCTGACAGGGATACCAAACATTGTCATACAACTGTGACTATAAGTACAGAGTCATTCCCAATGTAAAGACAGTACCAAGCTTATCAAACTGCATCTTGGCCAGCTTCCCAGAAGGTTTCTGACGGCTCAGACTGAGTCTCTGAGAAGTCTACTTTTCTAGGATTAGTAATGGAACATGAGTGAACTGACAAAAATGGCTGAAATCAGGCTAGGCCTGCAGAGAAGCCAGAAACAGTGAGAGAGACGCGATTCAGTCAGAAGCTTGTTGAACCAGAAATATATTAATGTTCTAGGTTACCTGCTCAAAGTGGTCCTGCTTGAGCAGAGGGCTTAAGCAAGATCCCAGAGGTGCTTTCCAACTGCAACCATTCCATGAGTCAGTGATTCTGTGAAACAAGTGTCTTGTCTAGTCTGGAAAAAAATAACTATACCAAGTTATGATGACTGATATTGCTTTGAACTATGTTTCTAACGTAAGTCACAGACCAGGCCAGTTGGGAACAGCAAAGCTCTCAACGCTGCATGTAAATGTGAAGACCATCTTGCTTCTTTCACGGTCACCCCATTTCAAACTGAATGAAAAACTATGAAGTAGTAAAGCCTGTTAGGATGGACTGAAAATGTGTGGCAGCAGAGGGACCCTCTAAATCAATGTCAATGAATTATTTATTAGTCCTCTCCTTTATCAGTGTTCCTCTATGCCTTTGGATGCTGGATAAAGCAGAGCTGTTACCTTTTTCAAAGTGATGCTGGTGACAGGGCTCATCCATGTAAACAAGTGGGAGCAGGGAGCAAGGTCAGGTAGGTAACAACTGTTATCATTTATGCAAGAGGTTAGAGTCAAACATGACAAAAGCTGCTAATAACATTGGACAGAAAGACATACTGTGGTTGACTGCTTTCATCTTAGACAAGTAGTTGCTAAACAGATTTGTTCATGTGACAACTCTGCTGGAGCTTTTTATGAATTTGGAGTAAGGGTCCTGAGAAGCATGCCCTGAACAGCAGAGCATGCTGAGCTAAAAGGAGGACAGATCTAGTGGCTATGCCAATCCTTCTAGGCTATTCTCCACTTGTCATTGCAGTGGTAATATAAAACCTGGCAGACATGTACCCCCTTTGCAGGATGGTGGTAAATTGCCCTGGAGGAATGAGGGGTGGACATGTAAGAATTAGTGCATTGTTGACGTTATAGAGTTTCTGAAGAGGTTCCTGGGTTATGAAGGTAAGATGGCGACCAGAAATGGAGGTGATGGTGACAGGAAATGGAGGTGGTGGCTGTGCTGGGATCCTGTAACAGAAGCCCTGGTAAATTCCAGGCACATCAGAGAGCAGGCACTGTGAAATGTAGTATTTGTATTGTTCACTTGTGTCACCAAGGGCTCCTCCAGGATTGGGTGCCTTTAGGGTTTCTTCCCTTCTTCCTTTCCTTGAAAATCTTTCCTAATCATTGGGAAGAATGACACTATTGTAGCTTGACAGCGTGGATGGGAAAACAATAGTAAAGAGGTGCCAAGAGTGATCTCACAGCACCATGTAGGTACAGCCTCCCTTGTAGTCCAGGCCAAATTCTCCTGAAATCAGATGGAGTACTTCCAGGTATTTCAGATGTGAGACTTCAAGCACTAGTTTAGCCTTTGTTATTCAAGACGGCTAGGAAGTATTAAATTTGAACAGTTCAAATATATACATTATGCAGTCCTGACAGGATAGATGTTGCTGACAGAGGACTACCTGAAAGTAGATATAAGGACTTTGGGATCCTTTTTCTTAAAAATGATTCAGTAAGGGTCCCAATAGTTGTATTTAAATGACTTAAAGAATGTGAGTGTTCATTAGCTCAGCCATAGATCTGGTATTTGTCTGCCTACAGAATGCTGCCTAATTACATACCATATGAACATGAAGTAGAAAGAGGAACTTTATGACTTCCTTTTTTTATGGATTCTCATTCCACATTGGAAATCTCAGCTATCCCAGGCCTGCCCTGCAGAAAAATTTCCCATGCATTTCTTGTGTTAGTTTCTTTATATATATTAAATAGCTTTGTATTTCCTTATCGAAAAACAGATTGATTTTTCTGATGCATTTGTGTTGACATCACACAAAATACTCAGCCCTTGAATTCATACTGAGCTCATATCAATCCCCAAGACCCTTAGAATGACAGTGTAATGCACTTGTAACTTTTTTCTTCAATTATCTTCTGGCTATATCAATTACTTTTTCATGCATTTTCATTACTTTTTAGGTGCTACAGCATAAGTCCACCTATTTATATATGAGAAATATTCTATACCAGCTCATAACAGTGTGCCCTTAGGATATTTTTGTATATCAAAGTCAATACCAGAGGCATGCTTATTTGCTTTTGGCAAGCGCTATTTTAAAAATATTTCGACGTTATTTAATTTAATTAGTCTAATAGAAGAGTGTCCTACGATCCATAGAAAGATGCTTTGATCTTAATCATTGATCCATTTTTCATAAATATGCAGATTTTTCAGCACTAGAAAGAATAATGGATAAGTGTAGTGTTGTGAGTCAAAAGGGGATTAAAATTGTTTTACATTCCTTAAAAGAAAGGCAGAGGGGTTATAGTTACATCACACGCACCAAAAACAAAAACAAAAACAAAAACAAAAAAGAGAGAGAGAGAGAAAATAAAAAGAAGAAGAAGAAGAAGAAGAAGAAGAAGAAGAAGAAGAAGAAGAAGAAGAAGAAGAAGAAGAAGAAGAAGAAGAAGAAGAAGAAGAAGAAGAAGAAGAAGAAGAAGAAGAAGAAGAAGAAGAGGAAGAGGAAGAGGAAGAGGAAGAGGAAGAGGAAGAGGAAGAGGAAGAGGAAAAAGTTTTAACATATTATTGAAAAAGAAATAAAATATAATGTTCAATCTACTATTTGCTATGAAAATATGTTAGTGCCCAAAAACCTACGGTGATAAATTAACTAGTTAGTTAATTAGTTGCCCTTACTAAGAAAACACATCAAAAGCCATAATGATACTGTAAAGGAGGTGAGCTTCATTACAGGTAATATAGACATAGCGGAGGGTTTAGACCAAGCTGAAGGGTTTCGATCCAAGGAATCAACCTACAGGAACAAGCAACAGAAGTCATTTCCACACCAAATTTGTGTGAGGTCTGTTTTATGTTGGAGATGACTGGATGAGATGTTTACATGCTGATGTACATACTTGGATGGAGTTGCCTACAATGAGGGGTAGGAGGAGAGTCTTGGTGGCTGACATGCTAGAGGAAGTAACGAGGAGCGGCCCTTGGGTTTTATAGTCAGACACCATGCTCAGTCAGGCTATGAAGTTAACAGAAAAGCTTACTCTAATGCTGATTAATATCTGGGTTTGAAATTAATATCATATGGGATTGAAATGGCATGTATGGCAACCAGATGGAGGAAATATTTGCTGAAAGAATACTGAGGCACTCAAATTCTGAAAATGCGCAAAGGATGACACTGGCAATTTAAACTTTCAAGTATTGACACTACTGCCTCTTGCTTAGTAGCTGGCCATTAACTTGATGTTGTCTCCTTACAGAGGAAAACAGAAGACAATAAGTGCCTGTAGTCTCTTAATCTCGTCAGCAGAATCCATCTCTTGGATTTTTTACTAATCACTTGACATTTTTTATGAATCTCTGTTTCCACTGGTGACTAGCCCTCTATTATCATCACAGACCACCTTCTCTAAGTTTCTCAGCTTTTCTCAGTTTCATATGACATTCCCAAACCTTGCTCGTTTTCTTAATGTTTCCCTCTTTCACTTCAGTTCTGATCACTTCTTTACCATTCATCTTCTTTTCCCTCCCTGAAAACTATAATCAAAATATTCAATTTATAGAAAGAGGTTCACACTACCAGTGCCATAGGTTTGGCATAATCCCAGCCATTTTGTCATTTTTATCCTCTCTGACTTACCCTCATTTTAATTACCTTTTAATATATACGTATATTTTAGGAATTTGTATAATGTTTGACCTGAAAATAACATTTAAACAATAATGAATACAATGTGAAAATAGAACTTTGCAGACTACTTACATCAATTTATTTTTTCCTAATTTTTTTAATTTGGAAAAGGAGTAGAGAAGGTTTTGTATAAAGAAAAATCAGAGTCCAACTTTTGTCACAGATTCCAAAGCTAGAAAATAACTTTGTTTTTATCCAGTCTGGTATCAACTTGAATGCTTGACAAGAGCTGGAAGATTTATTTATTTATTTATTTATTTATTTTTAATCAATTACTGTTTTAACTGTACGTTTTTTAGAAGGAAAAGCTTCAATTTTTTTTTTAAATGTGTGTCTGAGATGCACATACATAAAATGTTCCAACTGTTAATTACTCTCACTGCTATTAATTTTTTTTTCTAGTATAAACCTGTCTATTTTAAATTATTAGCCATAGTATATTGTTATGCATTTTTCTGATAAAGAACACTCTAATTGATTTGTTTTCCCCATGAAATATTTTTACATTGTTATCAGCCCACCTCATAAACTTATCCCTTAACCTTTCCTTCTCATATTTTCCTTGTAAACCTCCTCATTTTTCCTTTATCATTTTAGTTGCCAATATTAATACACATGCTCTTAAACAAATGACTTGATTTTTCAATATCTTTCAGAAGTCAGTAGAAGGTACGGAGATGGGTCCTTTGAAGATCAAGCCAGACATTGTGGCTAAATTTGGTCTAATGAATTTAACTTGATTCACTCATTTTGGAGACATTAGTTCTAGTTATGTATTACACCTTCAGAGAGACAGATTCTCTTGTGATTTCACCTATTTTGTATGGCGATAATAAAAATAAACAAACAAACAAACAAAAACACTTTGCCATTGATCTCATCTCATTATAATATCCATATTTAATACACATGGACTCATCTGTTTCACTGGTCTTGCTAAATGACTTTCAGTATTTCTAATGAGAAAATAACAGATCATACTTCTACAAAATAGAAGGGATTTTTTTTTTATTATTTTTTATTTATTTTTTTTTAACCCTAGGGTTGCCATTTCACACTGAACAAAATGCAACATTCTAGCTCTAACCATAGCAGTGGCTTCTGCATCTGCTTTGTTGATTTTGTTGCTTCATTGATCAAAGATAAATACATAACTCTCAAGTGGTAGGCCAAGGATTAGGCCAAGCTTATTTTCTTTTTCTGACATTTTATATTTAGAAGGCAGTCCTTGCATCATCACAGTTATCCTGAAATAATAATAAATAATAATAATAATAATAGTAATAATAATAAAAGCTCTTCTCAGTTCGTCTGGAGAGCTTCTAAAGTTTGATGAATATAAAACCATTCACATTTATAATGGTAGACATTAATCTATTTATTATCTATGCAGTACTTAAAACTTTTTAATAAACATCTAGCAAAGTTATTGGTATAAGTGAAGCTAGAGAAAGAAAAAAAAAATGAGATACAGACATAGCAACAAAATCAAGAGCTAATTATGGAGTAATCACAGCAGCTTACTAATAGATTATGGAGGAATGAATGTTAATGATCTCTTATACATCATTACAATTGTTTTTATGAAGTACTTCTCATTGAGTAGGTTATTAATGTAGTCAAGGCAAATGGCCCCAATATAATCTCTTGCTACATATACATGTCCAAAAGAGGAATGGCTGTATATAAAATTATGTGGTCAGATTGCTTTGTTACATTGACTTCAGATGACAAAATAGTGCCTCAGAGACTGTTAAAAATCAACATAACTGACTGCTCTGATGTAGACTGGGGAGGTTGTTTCAAGGACCCCTGAAATCCAGGAAGGCAAAAGTAACTCACAGCAGTTTCTGTCCATGACCCTGAAATTGTGAATCCAAGAGAGACAACAGACTGACCTGACTGAGGGATGATAACCTTGTTGTAAAGTCTTCAAGCTCATGGGATGGCAGTTCATGTCTGCTGAAGATCACGGAATCATAGAATGACTTGGATTGGAAGGAACCTTAAAGATCATCTAGTACCAACCCCCCCTGCCATGGACAGAGACACCTCCCACTAAACCAGGTTGCCCAGGACCTCATCCAACCTGGCCTTGAAAACCTCCAGGGATGGGGCATCCACAGTTTCTCTGGGCAACCTGTTCGAGGGCTTCACCAACCTCTGAGTAAAGAATTTCCTCCTAATTTCTAATCTAAATCTCCCCTCTTTTAGTTTAAAGCCATTCGCCCTTGTGATCTCAGTGAATGTTGTGTAGAAGTTTCACTTGAGATCTCAGTGAATGATGTGTAGGAGAACCACTTCGCATCTTTTCTTCCTTGTGTAAGATCTCCTTTTACAATGATATTTACATTGACACATGGATATCTTCCTTTCTTTTAATGATTTTAGAGATAAAATCCTTTTAAAACCTGCCTTCAATATAAAGGGCAATGAAAAACATTCTGTAATGCAAGTCTTATTCACACCTCCCATAGCTCTTTTTATTTAAAGCCTGACAGTGTTTAGTTGTCTCATTTCTACTGTTAATGTAGAAATGCTCAGAAGAAAGATCTGTGGAAAGATACTAGTTTCAGAAAAGAAAGCTTCTCTGACACATTTTAGTGCCACCATAAGGTCACTTTAGTAATGAACATCATAAAGACTTTCTGTTTATTGTTGGGGTTTAAGTCTTGCAAGAATTACTTCCATGTATTGTACAACTTTAACAACTCACAATTCTTTAATTTTGTGTATTTATGTGCATGCTTCTAGAAGTAAGAGAGCTGTTGAGAAATATACACTCATATTTTCTAGTCTTGACAATAGCTTGTCAAAAATTCTAGAAAAGTAGAATGGGAGCAGGAGGCAAAATTTACTTAGCCGTTTTATCCCCAAACAAAGTTTTAAATATGAATTCTCTGTTCCTAAACCAAAATAAGCTTCAAGAAATCACATATCATTTTACAAAATTAAGTGCAATATATCACACGTGAAAACTAAGATAAAGCAAGGTGTTTGCCATGTCCAACATTGTTCAGAAAAGACTAATTTCATACTGTACCTATATGAAACCAGAATATACTTCACCTGAGGAATGGAAACTGAATTCTTGCATGAATACTTTATCTCTGATGCAGGTGTTTCTAGAAGTCAGCCATGGTTATGTAAGACATTTAGATAATTCTAATTCAAAAAGGTGATTAAGACCAAGAAGTTTAGTAAATTTAATAAATGATATAAAGATACCTATATTCATACCTTCAATTCATGTATCTTATATGAAATGGTATACAGAAAAAAATACTTCTGTTTCAACAAATGCTAGATATCTTTCATGGTAGGGCTACTTCGTATCATATGAATGTCACCATATTACAATTTTCTGACAGTTTGTTGAGTTTACTATCTCTTGTTTTAGGCTTAAACTGGACAATGAAAGGACTGTATAGATTATACAACTATTTAATTCCCTGTACCATGGAATTAGGTCTGTAGCATACTGTCTATACAAATAAGTACAAATAAATTATGCATCAAAGAGTAGGTCATGGGTTATCTCTAAATTGAAGAAAATTTAAAAATATTTGATAAAGAGATTATAAAATGAGATTAGTTTTCATTGCTCTCTTACTAGCATTTGGTTAAGTTTTTCTTTGTATTCAAACAGTTGAATCAGTTTGTCTTCTTCCAATATATGTATGAAATAACCCTTTCTTTATGGGCTTCCATCTTTCTTTTAGGTAGTCATCCAGTATCTTTCTGATAAACTTAACAAGTATTCACCCTTTTCTTTCTCTTTGTTTTGTCCATGCTGCTATAATTGCAAGCAAACTCATGAGAGAAAAGAGGTAGGATAAAGAAAATGAAAATCCTTGAAATACACAAATGTGTTCTATCAGATAATAATGGAAGCATCATTCTCTCCTAAGCTTTATTTCCAAATGTAATCATGCAATATTGAAGTAGAGATAATTAAAAATTCCTTTTTTATTATTTCCACTTCTATTTTCTTCTGTCTTTAAAAGTGAAAAAAAAAAAATATATATATATATATATATATAAATCTTTTAACAGATTTCAGAAGCTCTTTATAACAGATTGGTGAAAAAATGGCATCTATCTAGAACATATTTGATGTGGGCACAAAGGTCATTTTACTTATAATACCAGTGAAATATATTGTTATGTCATGTATGTTATACTATCTAGTAAACTATACTATCTACTAAATAGACTGAGAAACCAATTCAATTAATTAGGATTCTGAAGAAATTACTATTGAAGTTGTTGTGATAATTTTATTGGCACTCTGGCCAGCACCAACCAAATTACTGCATTTTCTCAATCTTTTCCCTGTGTGCCAGGGCTCCCAATTTCACTTTTACTAATTCCTCAGCTCTTTTTTTTTTTTTTTTTTTTTTTTTGCCTATCCTTGCTAGAAGCTTGTTTTCCTTCTATTAGATGTCCTTCTCTCTGCCAGTTTCCATCTGTCACTTTTTCTCTCAGATCCTTATTCCATCAATGAATGCATCATACTAATGCCTAAGCCATTGTCCTTTATTTATCCACACACATCTTATACAAATCTGGATTCCTTACACTCCTCCCCTTTTCCCTGTGACTCCATTCTTTGTTTCCCTTTGCCATCTTTCTCTCACTCTTCTCTCCTGGAAATGAATAATTCAGATATTGAAGATCTGTAGAGTGTTTGGGATAATGAATTGCAATAGCAGGTAATATGCTGTTAAGCAACTGGACATTTACAATTAACAATTGATTAGTTGACAATTACGTGGGTAAGTGAAACAGATGGCTGTGCTAATCATGTGAAAGAGCTGCATAAGTTCCTATTTTCTCCTCCATTTCTGTTTACACCAAAATTGCCTAGATTTTCTCTCCACTGTCTAGAGCATCCCCTGCAGCTTTAAAATTGATTTGCTTGTTTTCAAAATACTCCACATTACTTCAAGATAAAAAGAGAAATAATACCAAGCTGAGTGTAGAGCCTCACTTTGCTGTATCAAACTGTACAGCTAACAAAACTTTGGGTGAAAAGTCATATAGAATTATTTTGATAACTTTCTGCCCAATGACTTGAGAAGAGTTTGGCAGACTTCATCTCAAATCAATAAGCATTGCATGTGTCCTTATGAAAAATTAAACTGATGTATGTAGCAACCCCAGCATCTGTCCCTGCCTCTGTTGAAGTTGGTGGAGAAACTTTTGCAGCTTCTGGAGAAGCAGACAAAAGCCCTTAATTTTACCCATTTTAATTATTATTAGTCATGGTTCTGTATTGATTAACCTGTCTCTAAGAAAGGAGGGAGAGAACAAAGTAGAAAAAAATGTTTTAAATGGAAAGTTTCTGATCCTAGATTCTGAAATGTGCACACAATGATGGCCAATTCTTGCAAATGACTTGTGCTAAGTAATTGCAATGAAGTAAAAAATTACAGCCTAAGTATTTTTAAGAACATATAGTTAGTTTAATTTAATTTAATTATACCCAAACAGTATAGGCATCACACTTGGAAAAAAAAAAATAATAAAAAAAAAGACATTTATCTGACCACCAGTTCTGTGTTAACATTATTCAAACAGTTTATACCTAAAAAAAGTGTTTTAATATTGTCTAATTTTGTAACGATGTTGTGCTGGTTCAATGACTGAGCTAAACCAGTAACTTTATAATAATGCATGGAAGGTCAGATTGGCTTCTTTAGTTCTTTTCTGTTGCGAAGCTAGCAAGAAAGGCAGGTGATGAAAAAATTCCTTTGAAGAATAATGGAAGAAGGAAATCACGGTGTTAGATTACTCAAGTCCGTGTTCTTTTTTCAAATTATTTCTAGTAACAAGGGGTCCTCATCAAGACTGAGAAACAGCAGCATGTAACATCCACTTTTCTTTTAAAATCAGCTTTTATAGAAAAAAAAATGCAATAAAGCAAATGCTCTTTGTGTCTTCTTAATGACCTATAACTCAAAAAGCCAATGAAACTACTACGCTGAAAACTTTTTTCAGAAACATTTTTTTCCAGAATTGATAATGACATTTTATATATGATTTTCTTCAACATTTTAAAAAACTTTAGTTTTTAAAGTTTAGAGAAAAAGTGATTACATGACTTCTTTTGTTGTTGCTGCTGCTGTAGAATAGAATAGGATAGGATAGGATAGGATAGGATAGGATAGGATAGGATAGGATAGGATAGGATAGGATAGAATGGAATAGAATAGAATAGAATAGAATAGAATAGAATAGAATAGAATAGAATAGAATAGAATAGAATAGAATAGAATAGAATAGAATAGAAAGATGTCTCTCTGTAATGAAGCAAAAAACAACACAGAAAGTACTTGTCTCTGTGCAACCTTTCACAGAAAGTACTTCAGTAATGCCCTAACATTTAATTAGAATGTTTTTATGGAATCATAGAATGGTTTGGTTTGGAAGGGACCTTAAAGATCATCCAGTTCCAACCCCTCTGCCATGAGCAGGGACACCTCCCACCAAACCAGGTTGCTGAAAACCCTGTCCTGATTTGAAACGGACCCACAAGGATCATCAAGTCCAAATCCTGGGTAAACATGGGACAACCCAAAAATCAAGTCGTTTGTTGGAGAGTATTGTCCAAATGCTTCTTGAATTCTGACAGGCACGGTGCTGTGACTACTTCCCTGGGAAGCCTGTCCTAGTGCCTGACCACCCTCTCAGTAATGAATTTTTTCCTAACATTCAGCCTGAACACACATCCTCTTCACATAAAGTTCCTTCTCAAATTCCATTTGTAGATGTATCAAATACTGGAAGGACAGTTGAAATTCATGGAGCTATGCAAATTTATGCCAGTTGAGGAACTGGCTTTAATCCCCCTGTGCCTCAGTTTATCTGAAAGTAAAAGACATCTTTTCACACACCAGTTAAGTCTGCTAACCGACAGCAGTGTATTTATCCAGCACATCATTTACAAAACCCAAGTGCTTAAAATTGAGGAAATGAAATGTTAAAGATGTAATAAATCTTAGTGTTCACAAAGGGTCAGAACCAGCTTTTACTGAAGTACACATGAGTCTCTCCAGTTATTTAAGTCAGAGCTGGACTGGGTCCATAATAAACAATTATTTTGCTATATGTATGGCCAGGTATGCCACTAAAGGATGCTGATCTGTGAATGTGAATGGCCTAATGTGGCCTTGGCAGTAGCAATAGTGTGTCATGTTCTAGACGTTCAGTGCAAATAAAAAATCTATGGAGACCTCAGGAAAAAATGATGCCGTGAAAAAGTACTGTTTCCTAAATGTCAGTATTGTTTTTTTCTTCTCTAATTTACAGCTTTTCACCACTTGGATCAAAGAATCTGAAACACAAGAGGAAAAGGCTGGTTCTTGTTTCTTCTCCTTCACCTAGAGTGTTTATTGTATAAGGTAAGAATTGTCTTATCACTTTTTACTACCTGTGCAATCTATGTATTTCATAACCCTTCAAGGAAGTAAGGTTCTTTTTCAAACATTTATTTTTTTTAATAAATACACAACAACACAGTAAGACAAAATGTAGCTTAATATGTACAAAGTTGTTCATCTTTCTAATTTCTTGAATATTAACTTCATGCATTAAAGACGTGGACCCATGGTATTCTTATACTTTATGTGAAAGCTATGTGAAAGCTTTATATGAAGCTTTCTCATTCAGTATTAGCAATAATGAAGTATATGTAGTATCTATGCAGCTTGCCAGCACACACAAAGTTTGAGCATCTTACACCAACTAATCATTTCAAACTTTTTCAGAATCCTTTCATCCTTATTCATTCCATTACATGGCAAACTCCCATTAACAACACAATTAAGGAAAAAAAGGATTTGAAGGACTCTGAGCTCATCTCCTCTGAGGGAGAATAATTACTTCGTATTTATTTTTTCTTCAGGATTGCTTTGTAAGATGTCATTGATCTTTCTAAATTCAAATAGTAAAGACATGTTTAAAAAGGAGTGCAAATATGCAAGCAAAACCTAATTTCATAGTTGAAAGTTTGCTCTGTATATGTAGACTAGATTACTGGTGGCACAAAGCTCTTGAATGAAAAGAAGCAATGGGAGAAGCATCCATAAAAACACCATTAAAATGCAGCTGGTCCAAATCTGTGGACCTGTCAGAAAGTAGATCAAAGAAACTTTTATCAAACATTGACAAAATTAGTCCACCATGACTCAAATTACACATACCTGGAGGCATCAATCTTCTACTATAATCTTGTGAAATATGATGGTCTGTATCAAACTCATGTTGCTAAAATATGTCTTTTCTTTTTTCCTTTTTCTTTCTTTCTGGTAAACTACTCTGGTTTAGTAGACTTTTAGTCTACTAAGACAAGCTAATATTTAGGAAGGAAAACTGTAGAATAAGACATTCTACAGAAGTGTTTGTATAATAGTATCATCAAATTATAACAGAAATAATATTTTACAGTAGCAGCTCAAGTGGCTATATTTATCCAAATGACAGATGTGGCTTAAGGCTATGATTTTCAACACTAAAACAGGTAGATCCAGTAGAATAATACATACTAACCATTATAATATGCCGAAGAATTCTTATTTTTCTCATGCAAATGATAACACTCTAAGATTTAGATACAGCTTATAACACAGGAAATCCAGTAATTCCCCCAAGAAACCAAATAAATTCAGTCTCTGGAACTGTTTATAATCTGATTATAGCTTTGTTACAACTAGAGAGACAAGAATGAATGTGTTGCAACATACACGTTTGTTATGTTCCCAAACTTCTTAACTGGTTTAATATATTCAGCATAGCTCTGTCTCAATGTTAGACTCATCAGACTAGAACTGGCTCCTTAAATCCGTACCCAGTGCTATATCACACATTAAGCCTGATTCAGAGCGTGCTATGTTTTTCCTTATTTTACCTCAAACAGTAATCTTGAAGTACTCATTGGACATAGAGCCAGACCTTGGTGCATTGGGTTGGCTTGTTTTTGTCATGAATTTTAATGGTCAGAAAGTTGCATCTGTTCCTAACTGCCTTTCAGCTGTTAGTCACTGCTGAGTAGCTTAAACTAGAGCCCAGAAACAGATGGGGAAGAGGAGTGTTCTTTTGGTAATCAGGTATTGAACTCAACTGGGACATCAGTTTGTGGAGTTAATGGCAATGCTTCAGTGTGTTTGACCTCAATCTCAAACTCAACATCCAGTGAAGAGTATCTGAGATAGCTCTGGTTATTTGCACAGTCTTGTAGTTGAGCTAATAAGCCTCAATGGATATGGCAAGGTTTTGCATGGAGTTAGTCCTTTCAGAGCAATTTCTGTACATATGGAGACATTAATCTGCAATCCAGATAAACTATCCATACTGGTTTGTGACGTACACACCTGTGAGCGTCTAGGTACACTCATTTGCTTAAGTATGCATGAATAATAGGCAAGATCCTTTGCATTATTTATATATAAGCTTTCTGAATTTTTGACTGACAGATCTGACTTAATTTTTCAGATATTGTGATGGATGATACTCATTCTGCTTGTAAAATCTGATATGTTTAAAGACAGCACCTGTGAAGCAAATAAGAAAGTTGCCTGTTGAATTTTTTGGATGTTGTACTCTATAACACTCTGGAGGATAGAATGGAGTAGAGAACCCCCTGAATGGAAGACTGGGATTAATCCTCTGTTGAGAGCTAATGAGCATAGAATATTATTATGGAGTACAGAAATTTGCAAAGCTTAGTGTCATGCAAGCTGGCAAAATGAAAGAGTGGGGAGTATATATTCAAAAACTGAATATAAAAACTTTTTCTAGGAGCCCAGAGAGGACTCTGGAATTTGTTACAACTTGGAAACCAATGAAAAGGTTTCTAGAATGATATATCTTCTGAAAAGGATAGAGTAAGTATGGGAAACTTGGGTACAAATCCTTTTGTTTCTACTTTGTCCTACATAGCATTTTCTCTATGCTAAGTTCAATGTGCAAGCTATGTTCATATTAAGTCCAGCTTTACAGATTTTTGTATATTTTTGTAAGAGAAAGGTTTAGATATTCTCTTCTGAAAACACTGCTTAACTTGAATCCCTGCACAGCTGTGTCAGAAAGAGAGAGTGCATACTGGTGAGCAGCCCTAAGCCTGAGGTCAGGACCTAACTTGACTACAGGCAAGCAATTCCTCTGAAAACTAAGGCTAAGACAAGCAAGCAACAACAACAAAAACTTCATCAGAAAAGATCTGAAAACTACTTAAATAAATAAAATAGATTAATAAGGCTTGTGAGCTTCTAAGTAATTTGAAGGATATCTCTGGGACAGAGCTTTTAACCTGAAGGTTAAATATATTTAAGCGGAGCTTCGAAACAGTAAATTATAACTTGAAGAAAAGACTAATTTCAGGTATGGTTTGTATTTTCTTCCTTTCAGACTTATTTTGTAACCCTTTCCCATTTTCAAATCAAGAATATACCCCAGCTGTCTTTCTGAAGCTGTACTACCCTTCTAAAGAAAATAATTTTTTCCTAATACCTCATCTGAATTTCCAAGGTTCAATATGTGAATTTTTCCCATTGTTACAACAAACATTGTTACACATTTTTATAATGAGTTTGGTTCCCTCATGTTAATAACTGTCTTATAAGTAGTTCTAGACAGATACTAGGTCATCCACACCTCCTTCGCTAGGCTAAGTCCAGCTTCCCCAGCGGCTCCACAGATTTGCCTGTGCGGTCTAAGACTCTAACAATCTTTGTGGCCCTCTGCAGATGCTCTCCAGTTTCCTGACATGCTCTGGAGCAAAGGACTGGGGGCACACTAGGCTCATTTTTCCAGATGGAGCTTTACCAGTGCCAAGTCTGGGCTATAACTTTCCTCAATCCGTTGGCCATGCGCCTCTTAATATAGCCCGCTATGTCATTTGCCTCATTTGCATCATTATCTTATGATCTTCAACGTGGAGGCAACCTTAATCCCCCAGGTCTTTTTGAGCAAGTTGCTTTTCATCTAGTCACTTCTCAAACATGCTGTGGTGGTTTCATCCTGATGGACAGCTAAACTCCACCACAACAGCTTTCTCACTTCCCCTTTGGAAAGGACAAGGGGGAGAAAATACAATAGAAAAGGACTCAAGACCTTCCCACAGACAGCTTCCATATGGGTCTGTACCAGAGGGTCCATCCTTCAGGAACAGACTGCTCCATCATGGCTCTACAAGGACTGTGGCCTCCTTCAGGCCACTTCAACCTGCTCCACTGGGGGCTACTCCTCAGGCTGCAGCGTGATCTGCTCTGCTGTGGGACCCACAGGCTGCAGGGGAACTGCTGCTGCATGCCTGGAGCACCTCCTGCCCTCTTCCTGCACTGACCTTGGTGTCTGCAGGGCTGGTTCTCTCACATTTCCTCACTCCACTCTCCCAGCTGCTGTTGTGCAGCAGATTTTTTTCCCTTTCTTCAATTTGCTCTCCCAGAGGCCCACCCAGTGTTACTCTCTGACTTTGCTCTGGCCAGCAACAGGTCCCTTTTGGATCCGGCTGGAGGTGGCTCTTGTCTGACATGGAGCAGCTGCTGGGCTATGCTCACAGAGGCCACCCCTGCAGCCCCCCGCCACCAAACTCTTGCCATGTAAACTCAATACATATGCACAGAATCATGGGGTTTGTTCAGGGCTAGATGCAGGACTTTGAACATATTTTTGAACTTCAAGAGGTTTCCATAAGTGCAGTCCTCAGATTTCTCAGGCAACCTCTGGATTGAGGCTTAAAGAGTTGTCATGTTAGGTGCTGTCCCAAATGAAAATCATTTCATAGAATCATAGAATCATAGAAATCCTGAGTTGGAAGGGACCCTTAAGGATCATCAAGTCCAACTCTTGACACCGCACAGGTCTACCCAAAAGTTCAGACCATGTGACTAAGTGCACAGTCCAATCTCTTCTTAAATTCAGACAGGCTTGGTGCAGTGACCGCTTCCCTGGGGAGCCTGTTCCAGTGTGCAACCACCCTCTCTGTGAAGAACCCCCTCCTGACGTCCAGCCTAAATTTCCCCTGCCTCAGCTTAACCCCGTTCCCGCGGGTCCTGTCACTAGTGTTAATGGAGAAAAGGTCTCCTGCCTCTCGACACCCCCTTACGAGGAAGTTGTAGACTGTGATGAGGTCTCCCCTCAGCCTCCTCTTCTCCAGGCTGAACAGGCCCAGTGACCTCAGCTGTTCCTCGTACGTCTTCCCCTCAAGGCCTTTCACCATCTTCGTAGCCCTCCTCTGGACACTTTCGAACAGTTTCATGTCCTTTTTATACTGTGGTGCCCAGAACTGCACACAGTACTCGAGGTGAGGCCGCACCAGCGCAGAGTAGAGCGGGACAATCACCTCCCTTGACCTACTAGCGATGCCGTGCTTGATGCACCCCAGGACACGATTGGCCCTCCTGGCTGCCAGGGCACACTGCTGGCTCATTTGTAGGACTCATTCTGTGTGACCATCCAGTGAAAATGTTGAAAAAAATGGGACCATTATTGATACTAAAGTACCCTGCTCACAGTCTATGTACATATTATTTTATTTGATATAAGCATTACATTTGTGAAAACATTATTAATGGTTTCCGTTTGAAGATTTCAATTACATTTCTGTAGGCACGTGACTATTACTTAGGGGATTTTCTAGCCAAAGATATTTTATTTTCAAAGGTATTTTATTGTCTTCTTTTTCAGCTAATAACTAAGTCATTCCCTCTACTATCACAACCTCTCAGTTTTTAAAGCCTTCTTCACTCCCTGGCTTGAGTAATGTCTTAAATTGTCTCTGCTTTTTCTAGAGCTCAGACAGCATTGGGATGAACAGCTTGAGCATCTGTGTTACTCACTGCTGCTCTTTTCTGTCTAAACTTAAATTACATCTTTGAGAATGGTTGGACATTTGGTCTGAGGGTCTTTTTCACAGGAGGATTTAAATGTATATTATGAATTTTAAAATGCCATTGTGTGGTTTAATATTTATTAGAGCTTGCCACTTCCCTGAAATATAGGTTAAATTCTCATGAAAAACAAGAATTTAATTTAATTGGTACCTCAGGGCAAATTGTGGCAGGCTGGAAAAGCCAAACTGGATTCTTCATCCATCAATATTACCTGTGAAGGCTTGACACTTAGACAAGACCACCTTCAGCTGTTTGCTCATTTGTACAACAATGGACTTAGCAATTACAGTATTAAGCTCCATTTCTCAGTAGTGTTGGTTCTTCTGCCCTTAAAAAGTACTTAAAATGAGTTCAAAACAATGTATTTAGATATTGGGAATAATAAACTGATTTTTTAAATTCTCCTTTCAAGGTGCAATAACATTTCAACGCATGTCTGGATCTGTCCTTTGGCCTATTTCTAAAAATAAAATTTTGGACTAACTTCAAGCTTTTCTTCTCAAATGGTGTATTGTATCGGCCTTTGTTTAAAGGGTTTGTATTTGAGTGGTATGTTATGTAAGTGATTATAAAGTACTTTCAGAATGTTTAGATGGGAGTGATTACTACTTTGGATAATTGGTCATGTTATCCATTACTGGCCTTTGCTGCAAGTTCACAATATAATAGCTTCTGGTACTTGTGTCTGATTGTTTTGTACAAAATTGTTTGATTCATCCTAGACATTTGCCTAGATGTTGGTAGCTTCAACTTTATCACATTTATATTTATATATATGTTATTTCTATATACTATGTAAGCAGTGGAATTCCATTAGATTGACTTCTTTTTTGCTTGTTCTTTCCATGCAGCAGGGTTCACATTTGAATTGAGTAAACTAATTTTATCTAAACCATAAGAGATTTTTCCGCATTTTTGCAGTGATTTATCAATAAACTTTCTGTTAGATGATGAGAGGAATGTTTAATCTACAACATGGATTTTAGATCTAAAGAAATACAATTTATTTTTTTATTTATTTTATTATTTTCCCGTAGGGTTAGTGAGTTAGTCCCCTGACTTCAGGAAAACTCTTTATTTTTATTTTTATTTTTATTTTTATTTTTATTTTTATTTTTATTTTTATTTTTATTTTTACTTTTTACTTTTTAATATATATATTGTTTTCATTTGATTTTCTACTAATTTATCTTTTTTATTCTGAGCTAATTTTTAATTTCATGTCTTCAGAGGTTTACAGGAACAAGCACTCATTACTAAATTACTTGGGAAATTTTCCCTTTCTAATGAAATTACATTCTTTGAATGGTATACCATCTGCTTGCCTAACCCCAAATCTTTTTCTTTTACTTGTCACCTGTTTACTGTGTGGCAAAATCTTTCTTTGGTAATCAGTTCAGATTTGCAATAAAGTCCCCTGGACCAATGCTCTGTAAAAGCTGTATGCAGTCCAAACCATGCTTAACCATACTTATGGGCATGCAATTGTATTGAATAAACACAATGATATTTTCTAATTTTTTATTTATTTCTCTGGCTAATGATCACAACAAGAAATTCTATGTTTCACAAAGATCTTCCACTTCTGCTTATTGCCATGAGTAATATTAATCACTAAGGAAAAGTTTTGACCATAAAGAATGAAAATGGCTTCATACCGATTCTTTCTTCTCAGAAACTTTTGTTTTGATATGCAGTCTGGTGTTAGATTAACAGGCAGAAAGAGATTTCAAGTTCCCCAGCTTGAGTTAAGCTTTTAGGAATATAAGAATTCCTGAAAAAATAATATGGCTACCTCTTATTTACACTACAAGGAAAAGCAATGTATTTTCAATAAATCTGTTAGCATAAGGCATTGACTTTTGAACAAATGTTTACATCTGGAGGACATGACTTTTTCCATGAGTGGACAACAGGATTTGTTTGGTTAAAATGTAGGTTTGTAATTTTTATGTTTCATTTAATTCTTGTGAATATGTTCTCAGCACTTTTAGATCTCTTAACTCCTCTATCTATGAGGAAAATAATAATAAAAAAGAACAACAACAACAAACCTTAAATGTTATAACTGAGCAAGATTATGTAATTTAGACTTTTAGAATACAACAGAAAATGAAAACTACAGATCAGACAATATTTCAGTATAAATGCATTGCAATGCATTGTACTTCCAAGGTCCTCCAAGGAACAGTAGACCACTTTTCAGAGGATCTCAGAAGAGAAGGCAAATGGCATCAGAATAAAACTCTAGTCAGTATGATGTTTATAGCCTAGATTTGGATATATGTAGCTACTGATTACATATATTTATTTATTTATTATTTATTTCTTTATTTATAAAGAGGAATTTTAATTTTTGGAGGGATTAGAGGCAGCCGGTAGATGGACAAGAGGCCATGGATACAAATCTCCAGTGGTACATTTCACAATCAGCCTTTCAGTGACTTTGTGAAATCAGTCCTTTGTGGAACATGGGAAAATATGTCTTCCTTTTTGGTTTATTTTGCAAGGCCATGATCTGAGGTTAATTTGCTAAAAATTATATTTGATTTTCCAGAAGGAAAAAAAAAAAAAAAAAAAAGAAAAAGAAATTAAAAGAATAAAATGGAAATAAAATCTTTATTGAAAAAGTTGTGAAATTATAAACTAAAACACAATGTGTCAATTGCAGCGAGACAGTAAAAATTAGAAGGCTTTAGTGTCTTTTCACCAAAGCAAAATGTGGGTTACTATGAATGACTTGAGGCTATGTCCCAACATATAAATAAAGCAAGGATCTAGCTTTGTTTCACAACCAAAACATTTCTTATTCCTAGGAGACTGTAGTCAGAGATTAAGTACCTGCATAATTTAAAGGAAGAGCAGTAGTTCCATTGCCTTATATTGGTCTACTTAATTCTAGGCATATTTATAAACTGAAACTTGTTCAAAGTCACAAATGTAAAACCTTCAACTTTATGTCTTGATGCTTTACTGCTTCTCCTATCAAAACAACATCTTGCTACTAATAATTAAAAAATTCACTACTAGATTTTTAATAAGTCATTCCAAACAGATTTTATTCACATATGCATGCTGATTTTAAATACAATGCATCTAACTTCAAAAAGGTAGGCTTTTAATTAAAAATTCCATCTCAATTATTTAAGATTTTGTTGTTGCAGCTGATAATTTCCCTTACCTCCTTGTAATGTGCTCTAAAATAAGAATACTGTATAGAACTTTCAGCTCCATAGAAGAACAAAGCTCAAAACTACAGTAACAAGTGTTATTCTTTTTTGTGCAAAAGCAAATACCAGACAAATTGTGAAGGCTTAAACAATTTTAATATGCTCGTTGTCAATAAAATATTTTTATATTAGAATACAACAGAATTTAAATTTCTAAAAGCACCGTAAATAATTTTAGATCTTTTCTTCAGTCAGGTTTAGCTGCTAATTAAGCTGGGCTTCTTTTTTTAACTTAAGTAGTAGATTGTAATCTATTAATAATGCTGCCAGGAAAGTTAACATTCCAGACAGACCCAGTACAACCACAAATATAGTAAACAACACAGATAAAGTGTATAGAGAAATGTGATTAACATATAGATAGTCTAATCCATCTTGGGCTGTGTAAATAAAAATAAAAATAAAAATAAAAATAAAAATAAAAATAAAAATAAAAATAAAAATAAAAATAAAAATAAAAATAAAAATAAAAATAAAAATAAAAATAAAAGAAATTAAATGAATGGAAAATATTATGAGTGACAAATTTCTGTACTGACCTTTATGACTTAACCAGCCAATTCTAAGCTACCAATATATGCCTGTATGTGTGTATGTATTTCCCTTAAATCAGTCAAAACAACTTTGTCTGAAGAAAGGTTCCCCTACTACGTTTCTCTTGCACTGAAGTCACTTTTATGCATAATTTCCCTGCTCAAAACTGCATGAGACCAGCTTTGAAACCGAATCTCTGACCTGAACTAAATAACATTACATTTATTCTCAAGTAAACTGGCCACCTGTTAGTGGCACTCAAGGTAAAACTTAACCATTCTGAATGCATATACTTAGATAATAAGTTGGCATAGATCTCATATTATTGTCACATATAAACTTTGTCATATCTGTATTTCATTGGTTTTGAATCATTTTTGAAATCGTTAAAAAAAAAGTTCAGTGACTGAGTAATATTTGTTTTGTTTTCTACTGGTTTTCCTTCAGGCCAGTAGTTGTGAAAACCCGCTTTGCTCTTTACAGAAAGCATTTTCAAAAATGTTAGTCTGTAATAGTGCCAGGATAGTGCACTTTTGGAGCAGATGAACTGAAAAATGTGTGGTTTTTGTTTGCTTGTTTCTTTGTTTGTTTTTATTAAAAACATAAATCATCATTCCAAGGTTTTAAAAATGAAATCATGATATTGCAGGGATCAAAGCAGCACTGGTTCTGAAAGCAAGTTACAGAGGGTCTATTTGTAAATCAAGTAATTTATGAGAAGAAAAATACCAATGGAACACTCATTTTAAGGTGTCCGCCTATTCTTTTGATTCCTTTTGCAGGAGGCTCTTAGGATAAAGAGAAGGCATAACGGTTCCCCACCATGCCCAGCAAAGGTTCTTGGGTGATAACGAGTTCTTCAGCAGGAAGGATAGAAGGATAGTTTGCTTTGCACAGGCTAAGTGTTGAACCAACAAATATTGAACCCCATGTGCTTCTAGCATCCTTACTGAGCTAGTTGAGATTCCTAGAAACCTTATGTCTAGCAGTAGGTATTACCATATGGCTCAGAGAGAGGTGCAAAAATTCAGTAATGCAGTGATGGAATAATCTGCTTGTACGAGGAGCTTCCTCTGAGCATTTACAAGAGGGTGTTCTTGGTACCTGTTCCTATGAATTTCTGCTAAACAACTGATTTTTGTGATACCGTCTGGCAAAGGATTCACAAATTATGTGAAGTGGAAAAAATATAAGAACAAAAGTAGGTATTACATCAGTAAATGACTGTACCTAGAAACAAATGAGGCTTCCTGAGGATAGAAATGATTCTTTTATATGCAGCGGAGAACATTGAAATAGAGGTGTTGTGTAACAGCAATAAACAATACAGTAGGAAGGATTCTTTTGTCCGAGTTATTTCTGAAGGAGGAAAAATTGTTATGCCTACATAGTAGAGTGACCATGACATTATTCTACATATGACTATTAAAATATTTATAAAACTTATCATTACATATGAACTTATTTTTTAAAGGAAAAAAAAATAAAAGCATTTTGGTGCATCTGAATAAAGCTGAAGAGTGTTTGTTCTAAGAAATATTCATGTAGACAAACTACAAAAGAAGACATTTATTTGATGGCTGAATTCGCTGCTGACTAAAATGCCTCTTGCTTGATTTGACTGTTCTGATACAGTTCTCTGAAGTCTATTAGAACTGTTATTTTTAAAATTCTGGAAACTGAAGATAAAAATGTTTTGGAGCAATTCAGTTTTCTACAAGGAATTTTAAAATAACCATTTACAAGAAACCTTTCTAATTCCACTGTTCTCCAAGTCTTCAATTAGCAAATTACTGTACCCATCAGGACAATACAAATATATATATATACACACATATAGTTTTCCTGGTGAACATGAGAATTTGGAAATAGCTTGCTTCACTATTACACCCTGAGCTATTGTAACATTGTTCATGATTTTTAGCCATCCAGCCCCAATTCAAATGGAGCATAGTAGGATAATTTGTTACATAAGCTACCTCAGGAAATTTACAGCAGTAGAGAAAATTAAACAGGAGAAATCCATTCTGTCATGTTCCCTCATTCTTTTTGTGAGCAAAATGTAAGAAAGGATGGTGGTGTGGAAGACACTGTAACCTGGAGGAGAAAGAGGTACTTCAGGAGAGTAATCAGCATGCTGTCAAATGACACGTAAACTTTAATTAATTTCATATAACCTATGTATTTAAATGAAATACCTGAACTAAGAGATGATTCCAGTGTAGGAGTATTCCTACACTCCTACACTTTCTCTTTAGTCAATGAAGAGAGAAAGACACCCTTGGAGCATGACTCAGGTTTCAGATAGGATGACTCACTCTGGAGAGGTGTCTTTCACTTTTTATTAACTATTTAGAAACACCAGGATTGTAAATTGACAGTCTAAATTTAGATGAGAGAAATCCCTTACAGAAGTGCCTAGTCAGAGTCATTGAAAAGAGATGCGCATCTCTAAAGGGTGATTCCTTCTACCATAAGAGAGATGTCTACAATGTGTGGGACGTTTCATGTTCTAGAGATTCTTATCTATCTGCAGTATTGTAGTGAAAGCCTAGCTTAGGCTCTAGTAATACTATACTTTAAGTAGCTGAAGTTAGGTGAGACTAATCCTTTCTTTAGATCCGTTCATTACTTAAGCATGTCAATGAGAAAGGCAAATCTAAGCAGGATGAACCTGGAATATAATATGAGCCATAGAGTACAATGATTTTGTTGGAGTAGGTTGGCTTTAGTTTAAGACATCATTTACAATGACTGCTGAGTTTCTGAGGGTTGTGCATACTCTTGCATTTTTCTGAATAATCAAATACATCCAAAATACTCAACAGAAAACAGAGAGCCTAAAAGCTAGACTATTTAATGTTTTTGAGGCCTCTAAAATTGTTGATACTTTAACAAAATATCTTTAGTCACTACTCTGCTGCCTTAAAAGCTTCATTACCTTTCAAAATCTGCTTCTGTGTGGCCAGTTAATACCCCTACACTTTTTCCTCTACTAATTCTTTACCTTTATAACCTTCAAATCCAAATTGAGCTATAGTTGAGTCACGCTTATAGAAGTAAAACAGGCAGTTGGGAAACAACTCTCTCCTGTACTTTACATTATAAAATATCTTTTAATTGTTTCTTCACTGAAGGTAATCTTCTCTCCTCTACCCTTCTCAGCAAAGCAGAGAATGTATCCTCCTAACACAGCACCGTGACAGGTGTAGGGCTTCAATGTTGTCAGTTATAATCCTTTATATGTCACACCTTCAATCATGCACTGGGCCATGCATTTTAAACAGAAGTCTGTTTTCTAGTCTGTGGCAACAGAGTGCCAGGACATACACTGTACAACCATATGGGTGTCTCTTTGCAGGACATATGTTGTACATCCTTAGGCACTAAAGCAATTAACAAGCAACTGTAAAGTAAATGTGATCTCCTCTGAAAGGCTCCAGAGCAGCTTTCAGTTTTTAAAATTATATTGCTAATTTATGCCATGAAGAGATTCAGAATGTCAGAGGCAGGTACAGTTATCATAAATAAAAGCAACATTAAAAGGTAAATACAGGTTTCTCTTCAGAAACAACTATAGTATTTTGCATGCTGGTAAAGTATTATGAAACTAAAGATGTTAAGAAGTAGTAACATCCAAAGCAAAATTCAGTGTAAGAATATGAAAATTTAGTAGCAGAAAAAAAGACAGTAAAAGCAGAATGCAATAATTGAGACAAACATCATGTTTTACTTGCTTGTCAGTGTTAATAAGTTTGTCCAAGAAAACCATGGGAGAAAGCTATATTTATATTGTATTTTCTCCTGCTCTTGTGAAATCTTTGTGGAACCTGCTAGCGGATGCCAAAACCCATAGCTCAACACAGGCAAAGTTGCCCCAGCTCCACATGCCCCACTCTGGTCAGTAGAAAGGCTGCTTCACAGTTGCCTCACCCACAACCACACACGTACAAATGGGTCTTCCTGGTAGCTGGTCTAGACCTAAGGACTCACCAGGAGCTGACCGCAAGCCCCACAGTCTCTCCAGCTGGCTTAGACCTCCTAGGCCCTCCTCTACCCAACTCTCAGATCCAGTATCCCAGCTTTGACTTGTGGTAACTCCAATATCAGGCTTCCAAGCCTCTTATTTCATCCACCAATTTGTCTGGCCTGATACTGGCTAGCAATTGCACACTGATACATTCACCCATGCAACATTGTGCACTCCATTTGTTCAGGGGCCCCTGTGACCCATGGTCCCCACTCTGGGTGCTGGCACTCATTCCCACCCCACATACGAACATAAGACGGTTCTCCACCCAGGAAAACAGTTGGAGTTGTCCAGCCCTATCCCCTGCCCCCCCATTCCATCCCGCCCCCCACCTCCCCCACCCGTGTCCCTGCACTCCTTCAGCTTTCTATCATATAACCCAACAACGTGGAACTGTTGTGGAAAAAAAAAAAAAAGCCGTGCTGGATTAGACCAAATGAGAGTTTAGACCCCTATTTTGTCTTCATCACTACCCAGTTTTATTTACTGACAAAAAAATATTCAGCAAAATTCTACTGAAGGTAAATGTGAGAGAGCCTTCCTTGTGAAATAGATGTGGTTTATAGTTAGAGATATTAAGCCAATAATTTGAAATGTCTTCCAAAATCATTATGTTAAATGCTATCCAGGACAATCTTGAAATATATATGTAAATACATGAAGAGTTTTCCATCTTTGCATGTCCTTGGAACTTTCTGTGACTTACAGTGCTGGTGAATAATTATGTACTATACAAAAATACTTCTCATTGATTTTTAATCTGACAACATTAACTTCAGTTCAATATGCTATTTTCTTATACTAGAAAAGAAACTCCCAGTATGCCTTTCTTCACACTGCTCATTACTTTTTTTGCTTTATTACAGCCTTTATATACATGATTTTCTATGTAGGCAATCTTTTCAATCATTCCTCATGTACATTTTTCCTCACTCTTAATCACTACTGTTGGCTTTGGCTGAACGTTTTCTGGCATATAGTTGGCAAATTTGTGACCAAACATTCATATCCAACATTCATACATTCAAACATTCATAACCAACGTTGTGTCCCTCTTGCAACTGATCAGAGGGAACATACAAAATAGAAGGTTTTTGTTTGTTTGTTTGTTTGTTTGTTTGTTTTTTTCTCTCTAGGAAAAACGTGGTATAGAAATCAGATATTTTGAAAGATGAAAAATAAGATTCAGCAATTGGTATTGTTCTTTGATGGTATAATTAATATTATTAATTGATTTGCTGTACTTGTTTCATGGAAAGAAAATGCCAGTTTTCATTGGCTATGAGAACACAAGAGACATGCTTTTCATATTCCAAGATATGCAGAGTACAAAAGGTTAATGACAGGAAGGATGTGTGAAATAGGTGCTGTTCTGTTATGTGTTTGAAGTGAACAAGATGAGAAGAGACTATTACTCACTAGCTTTTAATTGTTCTGATGCTGCAATGCATTTCTGAAAACAAAATTTAACTGGTCTTCATGACTTTGTCCTCATCAACCACATAATATACACAAAGTACTGACAGCCAGTCCGAAGTTTTGCTAAAGATTCAGTGGGGCAACACAGATTAGGAACAGTTTAGATTTTACAATTAAAATTACTGTTCTTCTAAAAATGCTTCTGTAGCTTGAGCAAGACCTCCTTAGTAGTGCTCTGAGGCTTTGCTCTTGATGATATTCCTCATGACACAGAACACTGACAAGCATTTTATTGCTGTGATTTCATATTCATGGAGTCTGAAGGTCCACAATCAGTAGGTTCACACCTACAGTTACCCAAACATACAACGATCAGGTGAACAACACTTGGAATATAAACCTACTTTAGGAGGCCTCACTTTATGCTTTGCAATTTCTGAAATATTTTTCTAAACTTTTCAAATGTAGCATAGAAATATATATTATAGCTCTGTATAATTCATTTTTAATTGCACAAGAATGCCTAACTTCCTCCCTATTTTAGACTGTCTTATACTATTTAAAGAAAACACTTCTGTATATGAGGAAAAAATATTTACTCCAAAATTAAAAACATGTTTCCACATGGGTGTTCCTGGGTTCTTGTGGGTTGCCAGTTTTAGAAATATTTTGGCTGAAAATTATGCTGTGGTCTTTATGGGGCTTTGAAATTAATAAAACATCTTAGCATTTTTCCATGTTTTAATATTACTTTTTATCTATAATTTTCCATTTCATTTTATTTTATGTCATTATTGTAGTTTCTTATCAAGCTTTCATTTAAAATAAAGATTTGGAATGTGAAGCATTACCATGGAATTGTTTCATAGGACATTCTTATACCAGTGTAATGTCTTGAATGCACATAAATGTAAACAGCAGCTGGAAATTAAGCTAAAAACTCTGATGAAGCCCCAGTCTCATGAAAGACAACAGTTTTACCACTGGCTTTGGTAAGACATAGAATTCATCCCATCATGAGTTTGCATCCTTCTGCAACACAAGCCTGAAATGCTTCTAGTAAGCAAAGATAAGAACAACATTTAAATATGAGAAATAGAAGTATGTTGCATAAAATTTATTCAATATTTTGTAATCTTTATTAAGTGAAGAATAAAAATGAACTTAAGCACTTGCTTACAGAGTTTGCTGACTTTGGCTTGTTTGAAATGAGTGGTATTAATTATAACAGGAACAGCTTTCAAAGGCCCAAAAGAGAGAGAGATAATGGAGGAGAGCAACCAATCCAGTGCACTTCATATCACTGCAGAGCACTGGGCTCAGCTCTCTTCTTCACTCATACTAGCGAGTTCCTCAGCTAAGCATTCAGTTCCTATGTTTTCCTGATGAAAATCCCCATTCAAAATAAATAAATAAATAAATCCACATCTCCCCTCCTAGCTTTGCTCTCTCTTCCTCACAGTCTACCAGTTATTTAGTCCTGTTTGTTGTTGTTGTTGTTCCTGTGTCCTTCTAATGTCACTCCTTGCTTAACAGTTATGACAGATGAGGTCCTGTATTCATGAGACTGCGGGGATTTGACCATGCTGGGCAGATGAACTCCACGACAACTGCTCTCTCACTGCCCCTCCTCAAAGAAAAAAGGGGAGAAAATATGATGGGAACGTCTCAAGGGCTGAGATAAGGTCAGGGAGATCACTCACCAATTATCATCACAGGCAAAACAGACTCAGCATAGGGAGATTAAAATAATTTATTGCCTATCACAAGTGGATTAGCTCAGTGAGAAACTAAAAGCAAGCTAAAACGACCTTCCCCCCATCCACCCTCTGCCACCTCCTCCCCCTGAATACTGCAGGGGAAGTGGGAATGGGGGCTGCGGTCAGCCCATGATACTTCATCTCTGCTGCTCCTTCATGATCACTCTCTGCCTCTGCCCCAACACGGGGTCCCTCCCACAGGATGCCGTCCTTCCTGAACTGATCCTGTATGGGCTTCCCACAGGCAGCAGCTCTACAAGAACTGCTCCTGTACAGGACTGTACTACTGAGTCCATCCTGCTGGGGAGAAGCTCTGCAGAGAAGGACCTGGGGGTCCCAGCAGTGTGCCCCAGTGGCCAAGAAGGCCAATGACATCCTGGCGTGCGTTAAAAGGAGCATGGCCAGCATGTCAAGGGAGGCGATCCTCCCCCTCTACTCTGCCCTGGTCAGGCCCCACCTGTGTCCAGTTCTGGGCTCCCCAGTACAAAAAAGACAGGGATTTCCTGGAAAGAGTCCAGAGGAGGGCCACAAAGATGATATGGGGCCTGGAGCATCTTCCCTATGAGGAATGGCTGAGAGACCTGGGTCTATTCCAGGTCTATTCTCATTCATTCTATTCTCCTTAGTCTGGGAGGACTAAGGAGAATCTCCATCCTTTACTGGATGCGGGGGGAAACTTAGTTACAAGAGATGAGGAAAAGGCGGAGGTGCTCAATGCCTTCTTTGCCTCAATCTTTAGCGGCAATACCGGTTGTTCTCTGGATACCCAGTACCCTGAGCTGGTGGAAGGGGATGGGGAGCAGGATGTGGCCCTCACTATCCATGAAGAACTGGTTGGTGACCTGCTACGGCACTTGGATGTGCACAAGTCGATGGGGCCAGATGGGATCCACCCAAGGGTACTGAGAGAACTGGCAGAGGAGCTGGCCAAGCCACTATCCATCATTTATCAGCAGTCCTGGCGATCGGGGGAGATCCCAGTTGACTGGCGGCTAGCAAATGTGATGCCCATCTACAAGAAGGGCTGGAGGACTGACCCGGGAAACTACAGGCCTGTCAGTTTGACCTCAGTGCCAGGGAAGCTCATGGAGCAGATCCTCCTGAGAGTCATTACGCAGCACTTGCAGGGCAAGCAGGCGATCAGGCCCAGTCAGCATGGGTTTATGAAAGGCAGATCCTGCTTGACAAACCTGATCTCCTTCTATGACAAAGTGACGCGCTGGGTGGACGAGGGAAAGGCTGTGGATGTGGTCTACCTTGACTTCAGCAAGGCTTTTGACACCGTCTCCCACAGCATTCTCCTCAAGAAACTGGCTGCTCTTGGCTTGGACTGGCGCACGCTTCGTTGGGTTAGAAACTGGCTGGATAGCCGGGCCCAAAGAGTCGTGGTAAATGGAGTCAAGTCCAGTTGGAGGCCAGTCACTAGTGGCGTCCCCCAGGGCTCGGTGCTGGGGCCGGTCCTCTTTAATATCTTCGTCGATGATCTGGACGAGGGCATTGAGTGCACCCTCAGTAAGTTTGCAGATGACACCAAGTTAGGTGCGTGTGTCGATCTGCTTGAGGGTAGGAAAGCTCTGCAGGAGGATCTGGATAGGCTGCACCGATGGGCTGAGGTCAACTGCATGAAGTTCAACAAGGCCAAGTGCCGGGTCCTGCACCTGGGGCGCAATAACCCCAAGCAGAGCTACAGGCTGGGAGAGGAATGGTTGGAGAGCTGCCAGGCAGAGAAGGACCTGGGAGTGATGGTGGATAGTCGGCTGAATATGAGCCAGCAGTGTGCTCAGGTGGCCAAGAAGGCCAACGGCATCCTGGCTTGTATCAGAAACAGTGTGGCCAGCAGGGCTAGGGAGGTGATCGTCCCCCTGTACTCAGCTCTGGTGAGGCCGCACCTCAAGTACTGTGTTCAGTTTTGGGCCCCTCGCTACAAGAAGGACATGGAGGTGCTTGAGCAGGTGCAGAGAAGGGCAACGAAGCTGATGAGGGGCCTGGAGAACAAGTCCTACGAGGAGCGGCTGAGGGAGCTGGGTTTGTTCAGCCTGGAGAAGAGGAGGCTCAGGGGCGACCTTATCGCTCTCTATAGGTACCTCAAGGGAGGCTGTAGCGAGGTGGGGGTTGGTCTGTTCTCCCACGTGCCTGGTGACAGGACGAGGGGGAATGGGCTTAAGTTGAGCCAGGGGAGTTTTAGGTTAGATGTTAGGAAGAACTTCTTTACTGAAAGGGTTGTGAGGCATTGGAACAGGCTGCCCAGGGAGGTGGTGGAGTCCCCATCCCTGGAAGTCTTCAAAAGACGTTTAGATGTAGAGCTTAGGGATATGGTTTAGTGGGGACTGCTAGCGTTAGGTCAGAGGTTGGATTCGATGATCTTGAGGTCTCTTCCAACCTAGAAAATCTGTGATTCTGTGTGATTCTGTGATTCTATTCAGCCTGGAGAAGACAGAGAGGATCTTATCAGTGTTTACAAATATCTTAAGTGTGGGAGACAGAGGGATTTGGCCAACCTCTTTTCAGTGGTTTGTAGAGACAGGACAAGGGGCAATGGCCACAAAATGTATCACAGGAAATTCCACACCGACATGCAAAAGAACTTCACAATAAGGGTGATGGAGCACTGGAACAGGCTGCCCAGGGAGGTTGTGGAGTCTCCTTCTCTGGAGATATTCAAGGCCCATCTGGTTGCCTACCTGGGCAATCTGCTCTAGGAAACATGCTTTGGCAGGGGGGTTGGACCCGATGATATCTGGAGGTCCCTTCCAACCTCTACAATTCTGTGACTCTGTGATTCTATGATCCCCCAGGAGAAAACTTCTCCGGCACGGGTCCCCCATGGGAGGCAGCTCCCCCCAGAACCCCTGCTCCTGGGTGGGCTCCTCTCCACAGGCTGAAGCTCTGGCCTGGGGTGTGCTCCTGCGGGGGCTCTCCATGGGCCGCAGCCTCCTGCAGGCCACATCCACCTGCTCCACCAGGGGCTCCTCCACGAGTTGCAGCATGGAGATCTGCTCCATGTGGGACCCATGGGCTGCAGGAGGACAGCATGCTCCACCAGGGGCCTCTCCGCAGGCTGCAGGGGAACTTCTTTTCTGGCACATGGCACACCTCCTTCTGCACAGACCATGGCATTGGCAGGACTGTTTCTCTCACATTTCCTCACTCTTCTCTCTCCCTGCTGCTGTTGCAAAGTATTTTTTTCCCCCTTTCTTCAATCTGCTCTCCCAGAGGCCCAGCCAGTGTTGCTCTGGCCAGCAGTGGGTCCCTTTGGAGCTGTCTGGAGCTGACTCTGATCTGAAATGGGGCAGCTGCTGGGTTCTGCTTAGAGGTCACCTCTGCTGCCCCCCTACTATGAACTCCTGTCACATAAACGCAATACAGAGGCTTAATGTTATACTCATTGTTTTTGAATATACAGGAAAAATAGTTTATTATTATTATTATTATCAAATTCAGTGATCTGTCATCTGAAGTTTAATTACTTACTTCTCTTCAGCAATTTCATATCCTTCTGCCCTCTCAGTTGCCAGGAAGGACATCTTGCAAAAGGAAACCAAAACAGTGGGTGAAGAGAAAATAAGGTAGGTCACTTCACAACAGGAATGAGACTGAGCTGGGTACCATGATTAGTTGAGGAACTAGTCATGTTGAGGTTTCTAGAAAAGAAAAAGAGCTGTCTATATATGGAGGAGTGAAAACTGACTGTACTTTTTATATTCTAGGCAGGGCTGGTGGCACCATCTGTCATTACAAGGTCTTCTTTACACTGTCTTATGCACTTTGCCACTAAACAGAAATCCTATGGGACTATTTTACACTTCATTTTTAGGAGCAGTTAAAAAGTGATTCAGGATTTTTAGTTGTGGCCTTTTTTCGTTCCTTATGAGTACTTTTGTTTGTTTGTTTTCTGGGGTTGTTTGTTTGTTTGTTTATGGGGGGAGAGCAGTTAGGCTTGATCTTTTTGAAAAACTTTACCCTTCCATGAATTGAAGAAGAATCTTCAATTTTAGCTATGGTTGGAGTAGTCTTCATCAGAGGCAAGCCAAATATTTATATATTCTTCTTTCTGAATATGGATGGGAATCAGATATGATAAATCATTGAAAAGTTGCTTTCTATTCTTCAAACAGCACTAGATTGCTGCAAACTTTGTCCACTGAGATTCTGAAGCCCTAAACTGAAAGACGGGCTGGGATGATGTCTTGTGTGATACTACAGCCAGGTACAGACAGTGTGGAATGGACTCTGTATAATACTAAGAAAATAATACTCTGTGTATAATACTCTGGGTCATAGGCATCTCAAATTGGACAACTATGATTTAGTGAAAACTTTAGACTTTCATTTCTTTGTGCATATAGAATGGTGATTAAACAATACCTTCTCATATAGTTGCTGTAAATATTTATGAAGTGCATGAGATGCTATAGCGACAAGCAACATGCAAAAACTCAGGATGAAATTAATTTTGCTTTCAGTGTAGGATATTATTAGCATACATGCAAAAACAACATGGGGGCTGAGAAATTCCACTGACCACACAATGAACAATGTGGGAAAAGCAAAATAGTGTTTATCTAAAAAATACAGCTTATTTTGTGTACTGAAAGAAGTGGAGCCCTGTGGAGAATGTCTTTGCTTTTATTATCATAACACATGTACCCCAAGGACTGAAGTAACAGAGACACTGCAGATTTTGCCTATGCTTCGAACAAGAAATATATGTGATGAATCAGGTAGAACTGAAGGCAAGTATGTATTTTTTTTCCAGCTGTTAACATCTGTACTTGTGATCTATAATTCATGGGTCCCATTGAGGTTTTCAGATCTAGATAAAATATTGGAGTATTACATTCAAATGGACTACAAAGCATTGAGTATTTTGTTCTGCCTTCTGCTAGCTATTGACAGCAAATTTGTGTGTTCATAAAGGCTTCTCTTTAAATCAACACTCCTGTAAAATAATATTGCCCCAATGAGAAACTAATAATGCAAGAAACCAGCATGTTTAAATACATAAAGACCACAGTAGGGTAGAGAAACCACAACAACACAGCAGGCCTGTGCATGACTAGAAGTTACAGCGCAGAGAAGAGGATTAAGGTGAAGACTACCATATAAATTCAGCATTTATTAGCTTAGAGAAATTATTTAGGATGACTGAGGTTACAAAATGACAGTGAGAGAGGTAGTAAAATGGAATTTCCATGCTGAAGTAATCCAGGTGTCTTAACAGTTTGAAAATAATTTTTCAGGTCTGTCTCACTCTTCTAATACGCTAATCCTGATCAAAGGGATTATTTGTTTAGTAGATGTCGAAAGACTGGTTCTAGGGAAGTCAGCATTGACAAAAATGATTAAAAATGCTATTAGGGAACAAATACTCTTTATTATTTTTATTTGCTGTTTATACACTGTAAAACAAATAATAGTAAAAATGTCTTCTATTTCATGCAACTTTCTTCCTGTTTCAAATGTGGGTGTGAAGTTCTTTGCATTCATAATCTCTGTGTTAATAGAGAACTAAACATTTCTCTGATGTGGCAAAGAAGTATTCTGCACTGATGCCATGGACAATGTGAATTTCTTTCAAACTAATTGCATGGTTAAGTTGTCCCTGTTTGCATTTGATTGTATGATCTTTATACACGTATCAAAAGAAACCTGAAGTATTTCCTTTCAAGTTGTTAAACTCCTGTTTTGTACTTCACATGTAGTTATGTTCAGATTTGTTAGAAAGACAACTGCCCAATATTTATGATTCTGTGGATGTTAGCAGGAAAGCCAGCAGAGGAGCCTCTTACTCAGAATTGAATTAATATTCTGGCTTAATATCATGTCCACTGGGCTGGTGTAAGTGATATATCTCAGATGAGACACATTGTTTTGCATAACTAAATTCTGGCAAATAGTACTTATGTTATCAGGACACTGGAGTAATTCAAATTATGAGTTAAATTATTCTGTGATCTCTAATACTGAAACCAGATCTGTCTGTAGTTTCAGCAAAAAAAAAAAAAAAAGTTTGCAGTTAGTATTTCTGTAATTTCAATAAAAGTATTCCTATGCTTAGAGTATATACAAGTATCGTAGTCTTTGAAAGACCAAAGAAAGTCTGTTTAAAACTTCTGTTCTTACATTAAAAAAAAAAAAAAAAAAAAAAAAAAAAAAAAGTTCAATTACAACTGGATGAAACAATCTTCATTTTCTTATTCTAAACTGCCAGAACTGTTTGTAATCCACTTTGGAATACATTAATTATTCTTTAGGTATATCTGCAAGTTATGCTTGAAAGTAAGTTAACATGTAAAAAATAGTTTGATATTTCTGTGCAGCCAAGGAGCATAAGAATGTTTTCAAATGACCTTTTTGAAGGCATGTTTTAATCTTATCTGTGTTTTTTTGTTTGTTTGTTTGTTTTGTTTTGTTTTGTTTTGTTTTGTTTTCATCACAGTGAATTGTGATTCTATAATCATTCTGGTTCTTCTTCTTATATCCTAAATTTTTATGTGTACCTAAATGTGGAGCTTCATACCTGTGTTAACCTTTTCTCTATGATCAAGTTTATACAAGCACAGATGATGTCCTTTTTCAAGTGTATCTAGAGTACATTCAATTTCGCCTCACTCTCAGTGGAGCCCCATTACTTTTTTTTTTCTTTATTTTTATTGCTATAAATACTTTGCTCTTAGTTAACAATTATAAAACATATTAAACTCTTACATCTCTGCTTTCATCACATGCTTTTTTTTCAGGTGCTTATTCATAAATTTGCATCTGAAACAGTTATCTTTTTCCATTTGTATGTCCTTGGAATACAACTGAAAATCAAGCTGATCACTTAAAGCAATTCCAAGCTTTCTTCTCTTTAAGGAGCAGAGTTCCCAGATCAACTGGGTTCATAAACTATTTTCCTGAATTTATTAAAGTTAACCCTTATATAATCAATATATCATCTAAGTTTAAAAGAATTGATAATTCATATGACCATTTTTTTCTAGAAAAAAAAATAAAAAAAATATATATATATATAAAACTCTTAACAAGTAGAATCTGTTCCTGTTTTTTTCAGGAATTGTTTGACTATTAAATCTGCTGCCTATTACATTTAGGGCTATCTGTTTCGTCCCAGTATTAGCAGTAATCTCTACTAGTAGAATCACACAATTCTCAATACTAATAATCTTTCTCATAATGCTGAAGATCTTCATCCATTTCTGACTTTATTCCTAGGGGACTACAGCAAGCCCCCATCATTAATGCAGTAAAAACTTCCATCTTTTCATACTCTCCTCAGGTCATATCCAAAGCTTCTGCTTAGAAATGCCTCAGGAAACGAGACTGGATTTATGTGACTAATTCATTTCCAGATCAATGATTGTACCAAAATTTTGGAAGATATACCAAATGAAAATTTGAGTCAGTATGAGGGTTTTGCTTTTTGATTCCCTCTCTCTTAAAAAAAAAATAATAAAAAAAAATAAAAGGGCATCAAATCACCATTTCAAATGAAAATCAAATGAAGTTAGGTTCGAGCATGTCAAAATAATTTTCAGCTAAAAACAAAACAAAACAAAACATTTTAATTTTAATCAACACTGCTCATAGAATATTGAATTTCCAAATATCATTTGTTGATCAGAAAATGCATTTTTTTGGTGAGAGAACTGTTCATCTGAGGAACTTTTTTGTCTCTCTTCATTTTCATACTACTATGTTTTCTTAGAATTAACTCCAGGAGTCTTGCTTCAGCTGTGGAAAAATGCTAATACACAATATGCACAGAGTAAGTATTTTTCAGTATGTATTATTTGAAAGGTCTGCAGTGAAACTTGAAGTCCATACCCTTAACACACACTGTTCACAATGGATTTTGGTAGTGAAAAAAAAATCTGCAATTCAGAAATACAAATCATAATTTCAATCCTTTCTATGGGGAAACAAAGGCATATATTTCTCCCTTCTTCTACCCCGTACTCTTCGTCCTCTAGTGTCTTCACATCCATGCAGCAGGTGTAATGGAGTGGGAAAGGTGAAAGAAAAGGCATTGATCCTTTTTGTTATACTCACACAATTTGTTCAGGAGAGCTGGCAGTCCTTCTTCTTGAGCTTTGTCAAGCTCTGGCCTTTACAGGATGTTTGAGTCTGTTTCATTCTGCTTGAGTATGAGCTGTTCAATAATCCAAAATGGAATTTTTAAAGGGCACGCATCCTTAACACTAGTTGATTTAAAGTAAATATTTGTAGGTCACCCTCTTGCTCTGTTTAGAGAATCTTTCCCTTCCTAGAACCTTTCCTTAGTGGAACTGCTTCTGTGGTAATGTCTTCCCCATTGTTTGTGTGCTGTTTTCAGACAATAGAGCAAAGTGTCAGGTATACAAAACCTGTGAGGGTGGGAGGCAAAAATATTTTGGTGAACACTAAGTCACCACATTACTAGGATGAATATATTTCATGTTCCTTTTAAGCCATTGTTCTTCAAAGAACACACTGTGGCTAACGAGTCAAAATTTGCTCATGAATACATTTTGCTCAGCTGAAAATACCTACCAACTTTCTAGCTAAATATTATTTCTCTAGAAAATGCCTTATAAGTTATCTCTAAAGAAAGAAACCACTTCCTTTCAGGAAAAATATGTCTCACATACTCAATTTTAAGCAATAAATGGAAAGAAAAGATTCAGCAATGTCCTCTCTAGGAATAATGCGGTTTCAATCTTCATCAAATACAATTGAAATACATTATCCCATCCTATGGGGTGATAAATAAATAGGCAAAAATAAAGTACACATATGCAGTCAAATTAGTATGTGCTTAAAAGTTTTTGTATGCTTAGACAAAAGCAGGTTATAACAACCTTTTCTTCCTTGAAAACTGCTAGAAAAATCTGGGAGACCTTAGCACTCAAAGTATACTTATTAAATCAGACATCTTACAATAAGCCTTTACAACCTCTCTTTGACAAAAAACTCCCAAACCCAGCCTTCTCCCCTCTCACAAGATACTCTGCAGAACCCTATAGAAATGCAGAAATGTCCACTGTATGTTAGAAAACAGGAAGACCAGTGGAGCTTCACTTGGAGCTATTCCAAGTGAAAAATATACTAGAAGATTTAAAAGCAGACTTATTTATCTGTGTATTTATTTATTTATTAGAAGAGTCTTCAGAGACATGACAGAAAGTGCTGCATTTGCTTGGCATAGCCAGCAGATAAATAGTTAACTGACTCCATTTTCCCTTACAGAGGGGCAAAGGGGAATGACACAAAGATGGCATGTGCTTGTTCACAAAATTTTCCACTTTTTTACATTTTTGGAACAGAACCAACCATTTCAATTGAAAAATGAAAAACAAAAACAAAAAACCCTCTGTATTATCATCAAATTCATCCATTTGATATGGACCTTTAAAAGACAGAAGAATTATACAAAATCTCAAATCTGTTGTTTTCTAGGTTTTCAGTAGTATTCAGTATCATAGAATAGCAGATGTTGGGAGGGACTTCTGGAGATCATCTGTTCCAACCTCCCTGCTCAAGCAGGACTGGAGCACACCTGTCATACGAGGACAGGCTGAGAGCCATGGTCATGTGTAGCAAGAGGAGACTGAGGGGAGGATGGAGATGGTCTCTTTTCAGTTGTGCCCTGTGACAGGATGAGAGGCAACAGACACAATCTGAAGCACAGGAAATTCTGGCTGAATATGAGGGGACCCTTCTTTACTGTGAGGGTGACAGAGCACTGGAACTTGTTGCCCAGAGAGGCTGTTGAAGTCTCCTTCTCTGGAGATATTCGATATTCAAAACCCCGCCTGGATGCTATCCTGCAATGGCATACATGGATCTAGGTGATCCTGCTTGGCAGGGGTGTTAGACTAGATGATCTTCAGAGGTCCCTTCTGACCTCGGCCATCCTGTGATTCTGTGATTAGCAATCAGGCATTGAACCTGTAGAAATCTTTTATAATTACGTTGGGACAGATGTGTTTCTACACCTGAGGAGGTAAGAAGAAAGGCTTGGTAAGCTCATTACAAAAATAAATAAATAAATAAATAAATAAATAAATAAATAAATAAATAAAATTGGTTGGTGCATATTCCTTTGTGCCAGGAACAAGTGTTCTAATTTTGTTGTTACATGAGAGTAAAAGTAAATTGTGAGTTGTTTTGATGGAATAGGCAGCAGTTAATCTCAAGAAGTAATGCCATTTTATCCACAGATTCAGTTACAACAGAGGAAGCCTGACAAAATAAAGGTTCTGAGAAAGGATATGCTCTTTGTTTAGTACTACATCAGGGTAATAATCCCCAGGGAAAGAAAATAACAATTTAACTTAAAGGCCAGGCATCAACATCGAAACAAATGAGTATAAAGTGGCATGACTATGCCTATGGTGAAAATTAGGCTTCCATTAGCAAATTACCAAAAAGAAGCCCAAATGAAATTGCTCAAAGATGGAGCTTTTCTGGTAACTTTTTGTGGTAGGAGACTAGATCCTCCACCCCACAAGGGCATGATTAGCACGAATTATCAGCCTGGATGCAGAAATAGCAGCTTTAGTCTTCTGCCTCATGCAGAACGTCAGACTAGATGATTTGAATGACGTATTTTAGTAACGAATTCCTAAGAGGTCAAGGAGATGAAACTGAGTGTTAGGATACTCAAATACAAATTCCTCATAAATTATATTTTTTTAATTTAATTTTTATTTTTTTATAGTTGGTAAAGTTCTTAAGCTGCATGAGATGGATCAGGTCCTTTGTGCCATCCCATGGAAGATGAGTAATATAGTTTGTGTATTAATCTATGCCATATTGAACATACAACAGCTGTCAGATTTTCTAAATTTCATAGCACCTGTGAGGTCACTGGTGAGGGTTAAAGATGTTGCCAGCACAAATTGCAAGATTTTCCTGGTGGATGAAGATTTCACATGTTAAATACTAACCATAAAACAATTACATCTATGCTACATGTAAATAATGAAAATAATTGTTTTACCTTTTAAATAAGAATTTGGTGAAAAGATTTGTAATGTTAGACCTGTTTATATTGTTATTGTTGCTGTTGTTATTATTCCTACTAAAACACTTCTGGTGTTCTCCCTTAAAGTTTCAGTATACCAAATTTTTATTCTTTGGACATTCATCTTCTTAATATAGATTGGATAGATTTATCAATATATATAAAGTGTCACATGACTATTGTTGGCTGGGAGCCTTTCACATAGCTCCTTAATCTACTAGAAGGCATAAGCAAAAATTAGTCTAGCTTTCTCAAAATAATCCCATGATGCCATGTGAAGTCTAAGCATAAATGAAGCAAAGAGTACCTGAATAATGTCATGTGTTAGTCTGGGTCATGTAACAATAAGTGTACTCATCTCTGACACTTCCATTTCCTCCCTCAGTACAATATTTTAGACCTAGCCATGAGGTATTGTAAATATTTTTCATAAAGGGGTAGCTTCTAATGAGAATCTTGCTGTTCAACAGATTTGCATGGAGTACCTGAAGTTCTGCTTATTGGATAAACTAGAATAAAACCACTCTATTCCATTAGAATAACAATGGAGTCCTTCAGAGTTTTACTTTTCTACTGCTAAAACCAGGAATTTGTTCAAATAATTTCCTTATCATACTTTGTGATAAAGCATTTTGAGACACTGTAAGGCTCCACAGGAGCCTAAAGGTTTTACATGTGTGAAATCTGTGACCTTAAAAATTTGATAGTGTCCCTTTGATATTGGATAAACCTCAGGTCACTCAGCTTTACATTAAGGATACATTTCTGAAATATTTACTACCAGTTGTAATGTTTATTATGGGTGTTGTTTCAGAGAAGTCAAGAAGTTTGATCCTTAGCTCCCTTGGAGAAGTTGTACAAACACAGACATGGTCCGATGCCCCCTTCCTGCCAGCAAGAGTTTGCTTTAATCTTGTATTTAATTTGGAGGTATTTCAGACCTGTTCTAAACTTGGCTGGCTAACAGCCAGAAAAGACAACTAGCAACTAAATATGATCTTCATCAACCTAAAATATTGTATTGTTATGCTTACAGTTTCCAAGTTGCTCTTTAGACTGTAGTTACCTCCATACACACCTCTGGAGTGCTGCTGCCCAGCTAGTTATTTTGTTATTTATGCATTTGAATTTCTTTTGGGAATGCAAGATTATGTTCATGTCTTCCTTAAGGTTTACTAATTCATGTGTTTTCTCCAGTTTATCAAAATAATTTAGAATTGTAATTCTGCCTTGCAAACTCCGTATCCCTTTTCATTCTGGTATCATCTGTTAATAGTTGTACTTAATTTTCAGTCACTGATGGAATCATTCAGTGACATAGTAGTTTTAACAGCTTTTTAAAGGAGTCTATACGTTCCCAGATTGACTATCAACCGTACTCTGAATATAGGGTTTGTTAAGTGCTCACGTTCCAGCAATTAGATTTTGACTATATTTAAGCAAATTACTTGGAAGAATGTTAATGTGTATGGTGGCAAATAACTTGCTAATGTACCATACTTTTCCCTTATCCACAAAGCTAGTTACTTCGTCAAAAAAATAAAACTAGATAAGTTTATACCGTTTATTCTTGATACACCCCTGCTGGCCATTTTTCTATCTCCTTATTGACCTTGTTATTTACAAATAGATGAGTCATTTGTTTCAGTACCTTTCAGGCATGCTGTCCTTATAGAGCTATACAGATGCTCACAGAGATGATGCTTGTTCACAGAGTTCACTCAGACGTGTGCTCAGCCTTAGTCACTGTTAACCAACTCAGATTTTTGTATTTTAGTGCTCTGGATCCTGTTCTGAAGATGTTACCTCTCAGTGTTGACTTTGATCTCTTTATGTTATTAGTTCTGGTCTTACTCTCTGTTTCTATCTCTCTTTCTCCTTTAAACTCTCCCTTTAGTATCTCCCTTTTTTTGAGGATGTCTGTCTTCCAAAAGGGAGAATGCTGTACAACGAAAACTGGAGAACAGAAAACTTCCTTTAGCTGATGTCAGTGTTTTCTGAAATGGCTGCAACAGAATTTTTACTCTTCCACTGATGAATGCCTGTAACTGCTTTTTTTTAACGTGCCTTGTTGTTATTGTTTTTCCCCATCTTCCACCTCCATGGGTATGTTTTCCTTTATGACTTTGACAGAGGTTTCTGCAGGCAACATAGGCAGCCATGGGGCACTCTGCAGGGTGAGGTCTGTGGTCCAGCAGTGACACAGTACTGTGGCTGACCAAAGGCCTTGCCCTCAGACCGTCTGAGGATTTAGGGAGTATTCCCGTTAAAGAGTTTGGATTACAAAAAGAAAGTTGCAATGTGCTGGCAGGCAAGACACTCAGAAAAATCAATCTGAATGAATGAAAGGTATGCTTCAAAAGTAGGTATGTTAAAAATCAATGATACCTCCCCCCCAAACAAGAATAAAAATTGATCTTGCATGTACTTTAGTATACTTCTCTTTGAAAACAAAGTATATTAAATTAAGACCAATTTAGATTTTGAATCAGCTGTGTGTAGAGCAGTTTAGCAACTTTTAACACTTTAAAAATTGATTTGGATTTTCTGAAAACTGCTAATTTTAAAAAGGTTTATTATTTCTTCTCCTTGTGTCTTCTGCAGCCCTCAGTAAGTTGTTGGTACTTGAAAGAAATAATGAATAATAACAAATGGTTATGTTAGTATTTTCTCTGCCTGGAGTTACAAGATAAAGGATTTTAGTAGAGGCATGAAAGCAATATGTTAGAGAAAGTTTTTTTGTTGTTGTTTTTTGTTTTTTTTTTTTTTTTCCTCGTTAGAAAGTCCTTTCTAGATCCTTTGCAAAGACCTAAAACAACCAGTTGAAAAGAGTAAAAAGCCTTCACAGAAGCTGGTATCTTCCCCTTACAGTCACCGAATTCTCATTCCTGCATCAACCTAAACCTGGTGTATTTCGGCATCTCTGTGAGATGTAAGATGCTATTATTACCATGCGAAAACTGCAACAATCATATTTATCGGACATATCTCAGCAAATAGATGGAAAAATAAGCAGTTTTTAGTAGATACATATGTTTTTAACTATTTTCATTTTGGTGCACATTTGGTGCAAGAGAAGTCAGGAGTAACTTTGCTGACTACCAGTTCAGCAGATTAACTTTGACCTAGGATAGCGTTTCTGGGAAGAGAATTTGTCCTCTTGGTAACAAGCAAAAAGCAAGAGTAAGCCTCTTGTGCAGCAGAGACCCCAGGGATGAAGAGACTCAGCTGGACCCAGCCATATGGAAGAAGCTATGGGCTCCCTTGAGCATTTACAAACTACACCTTGCTGAAGGCTTAGTCATCGCTGCTGGGGGTTGCCATCTATGAAAGACAAATCACTTTCACCTATTACTCGGGTCTCAGGAGCTGTTATAAATCGCATAGAACCGCATTCACAAGCAGGGAAAACTGAAAACAAATAGAATTTACTTAGGAGCCTGCTTCATTTAATATTTTCCTAAGGATGCTGAAGATGCAATGACAATAAACAACGCTCCAGGAGAATTTAGCAGGAACGCTGGGTGTATTTATAATACAACTTTTTGAGATGGAAGGTGTTTTTTAAACGAGCACAGCAGTGTTGATGTCGCTACTCAACATATTTTAATGTATGGAGTGACACTTGCCCATTTTATTTTCGAAAATAATTTGCGGGAGATTCTGCTGTGTTTCACACTAAGCCTGCAATTGAAGAAAACGCCAAGAAACCCCCCTCTCTCCCTCTCCCTCTTTAGCGACTGCTGCACAACACAGTTAAAACGAGACCCTCGGCGAGCCGCCGGGGATATTTACAAGTGCAGCAGGCGACGTCGCAGCCTGCTCCCCCCCTCACCCCCCCCCCCCGGCTTCCCTTTCGGGGCAAAACCCAGGCGAGCATCGCGGCGGCCCCCAGCCTGCTCCCTCCTCTCCCCCCCCGGAGGCCGGGGCGAAACTCTGCACACCAACTCCGGAGCTCCGGGGCGGGGGGGGGGAAAGCACCGCCGCCACCGCGCTCCCCGGGGGGGTGCTGCCTCCCCCCGCGCCGCCGCCTCCCTCTTGCTCGCCCAACTTTCATTCATTGTTGGCGTCGCCCGGAGGCCCCCCCCCTTGTTATTTTCTCCCCCCCCACCTCCATCTCTCGCCGGGCCGGGGCGGGCGGCGGCGTAGCCAGTGAGCGCGGCGCGGGGCGCTGCGGGCGGGGCCGGGGAGGCGCGGCCCCACAGCCCCTATATAGGGCGGCGCGTGGGGCGCTCCCGGCTCCGTGGGAGCGGGGCGAGGCGGAGGAGGAGGCAGACGCGGGGGGGAAGCTCTCGGCGAGGTGCCGCTGCTCCGGAGCACTTTCGGCGGGCACCTTGCGGCGAGGAGGAGAGCCGGCCTGCGGGCGGCGGTGTCATCCTATTGTTCCAGCGGCGAGGCTCGGGGTGTGAGGGAAGGAGCCGGCGTGCCGCCTCCCTGCTCCGGTTTCTCCGCCGTTTTCCCCGGTGCCAGAGAGCCGAGGGGCCGGGCTGCTCGGTACCAGCACCCCCCAGCTCAGGTGCGGCGGGGGAAGGAAGGGGAGCGAAGCCTTCCTGAGGCGCTCGGGGAGAGGAGGAAAGTTGCTCCTTAGCCTGCGGCCAGCCCGGGAGCTGCTGAAGCGGCCTCACCTGGAAGGACCGAGCGGTTCCCACCTTCCCCATCAGGTGCCTTTGCCGCAGCCGAGCCGCGGTATCCGGGAGACCGCGGGGAGCGGAGTGCCGCGCCGCCGGGCCGTCTGCCGTGCTCCCGGGATCACAGGAGGATCTACCGCTGTGATCTGTCACCGAGGAGAAGGTCGTGGATGAACTCCCTTCCAGCAGGGCAACGAATCACTTCTCGAGCTGCTTATTATTATCGTGCTTTAGGACCAGCCCTTTCCTGCTAAACTTGGCTTGGGAGCTTACGGCAGGAGGGGGGCGCGGGGGGTGGAAAGCCAAGCCCGACATCATCTCGTGTGTTTGACTTTTTTTTTTTTTTCCCTCCCTCCTCCTTCCGTGAGACAGTTTGATGAATGCCTGCGAGAGGGGTATGATTTGCTGAGGCGCCTCTGGCAAGGCGGTGTGTGCGCCGTGTTAGCCCCGCCGCCGCCCCCCGTGGGGCTGTGGGGGGACACGCGTGGGAGCCGAGCGGAGCGCAGGGAGCGCGCCTCTTGCGCCGACCGGGCTCCGCGGCCTCTAGCCGGGGGCTCGGGGGGGAGTCACGGCTTTGCAAGGGACGAGAAGGAGCCAGCTCAAGTCCGCCGTAGCCCCAGCCCGTGGCTTTGCTTCGCCTGCGCCGGGAGCGTGTGAAGAGGAGCTCCGAGCGCCGCCTCGCCTCTCCCCGCCACCCGACGGGCCAGCGAGGGAGGGCCCCGCTCCGGCCCCCTCCTAGCCAAGTTGCCTTCAGCAGCGGATCGCTGCCACCCACCCCACTTTGCCGGGCTTGTTTTCTTGGCTTAGCTTTGGATAGAGAGGACTCCGCTTTCTCCGCACCCTGAAAGTTGCCCGAGCGGTCCCCGCGGCGAGGAGGAGGAGGAAGAAGAGGAGGAGGAGGAGGGCGGCGCGCCCCGCGCCTCCCCGGGGCCGAGGCCGGCGGGCCCCGGCCGGGCGGCAGCGGGCGGTGATGATGTGCGGCTGGGGGAAGCTCACCCTGGCCCTGGGGCTGCTGCTGGCCATGGCGGGCGATGTGGCGCCGCAGCCGTGCCCGGCGCAGTGCTCCTGCTCGGGGAGTACCGTGGACTGTCACGGGCTGGCGTTGCGCGGCGTCCCGAGGAACATCCCCCGCAACACCGAGAGGCTGTAAGTAACCCGAGCCAGCCCTCCTCCGCGGGTCCCCCGAGACCACGGGGGCAGAGGTGGCCCCCGGGGCCGCTTCGGGGTCCCGCCGGCCGCCCTGGGTGCGGGGGGGTGGTGGCTCCGTCCCCTTCCACCGCCTCTTTCGCCGCGATGCGCGGGGACAGGAGGGAGGTGGACGCGGCTCCCGGCACGCCGCCTTTCATCCTGGGGGGAACGACCACCCTTACACACCCTCTTGAACATCTCCCCATATCCTGAGGGCCCCCGTTTCCCGTCCAGCTGGGCTCTTGGGGCTTTTTTCCCCGAGGCCGGGCCTCGGCGCTGCGCGGGCGGGCCCCGGGGGGGTCGCAGAGCCGAAACCCGGCGGTGCTCTGCCAGTGGGCGAGGGTGTGTTTGGGTGCTGTAGCCCCACTTCCTCTCACACAGCGTCGAGCTGAGCTTCAGCTACGACCCCCTCAGTCCTCCCGACCCCTTTTTGAGACTGCTCAGTGTCCTCCGATGAGGGTATTTTCCATGCGTGAGGGAGAGCAGGCACGCAGGCGGTGCTCTCTGGTATCAGGAGGGGCTGAGGAGGAGAAGAGATGAGCACATTATTAACCTCTAAGTCATTTAAATGTTGGAGTATGAACACATCTCAAGTGATGAATTCCACACCGGGAGAGCACCAGGGCCACTGCTTTCTGCTGGGACTGGTGTGGTTTCCCTACGGCATTCTGGCCGCGTGTGATATAAACACCAAAAAAAGTGACTTTTTCCACAAATGCATTGGAAATGAGCTGTAATTGTTAGGGTAGTTTCCATGTGATACCACTTCCTAATGGCTTACCTCAGGAATTGAAGTCGGTTTTACTTGCAGTGATTGCAATTGAGGGAAGTTTATATCTTGACCTAAAATATTAAAAAAAAAAAAAAAAAAAAAAAAAAGAAAAAAAAGAGGAGGGGGGAGATGGACACTCAACTCTACAGAAGAAAGTAGTGCTGGAATGTGAACAGAAATGCTAGGGCCTAAATGCAGTTTTCTGTTGCCATGCCTTATGTTCTGCAGTTAATCCAGCTTCCTGTGCTGTGAGGAGTTCAGTTTCTGTAAAATCATCTTTCCAAGTATTTACCCTGCAACAATCTTGTGCTTGTTTGAAAGCTAATGTTTGCTACAGAAAGTAAAGACCTCTTCTGCCTCTATAGGAATACTGTGAAAGCTGAAAGTTGTTAAAAACATAGAAAATGGTCTTGATTTCTGTCACTTGTTCAGTTCTTGTAACTCTTATCAGCCAACCTAACGTACTGTCGTGTCCCTATAGTAGCCTTAGTGGTTTTCCAACTGCAGTCATAACCGATGTTCAGACAATTTTTGGCTGTTCTATGTTGTTAAAGATAAATGTGAGCTATATAATGGCAGGCAGAACTGACTTTGTGAGGGTTTCTTATTACAAAGTTTGAAACTACTACTTTTGAGATAAACCTTCATTCAGGCACTTGGAAATCTGGAACTTGCGCAGTGGTAGTTGCAGGAACGATTGGTTCACCGGGATTGCTTACGTCTTGCAGTTCCAAAAAATGCTGTGCCTTTGAAAGCAAACAATATAACTTAAAAGAAAACAATTTCTTAATGTTTTAATTTTGCTACTTCTGAATTATTCTTCTTAGGGATCTTAATGGAAATAACATCACCAGAATCACCAAGACCGACTTTGCTGGTCTAAGGCACCTTCGAGTTCTGTAAGTTTTCCCGTTCTGTCACTGATCCATTTTAGGACGTGCAGCTTCAGATTATGTTTTAAAAATATTGAATCTTTCAGTTTAAAATAATATTTAAAAATATTAAATCTTTCAGTTTATAAGTTGGCTAGGTTATCTATTGCTTTAACTTTTATGCTACTGCGTCTGAATTTACATCCTCTCCTCTATGTTATAGACCAATATAAATAAGTTAGCAAATGACTTTAGTGTCATCTTGTTTATATTTCTTTTAAATCTCTACCTGAGGTTGTAAAATAAATGGAGATTTTAATTTGGCATGTAGATTACAAAAAAAGAGTTGTTAAAACTTCCTGAGTAACTGTTGGAATGACTTCAGTTTAAGCTTAGTAAACTTATAGTTCACATTGAAAATAGGAATGCTCAAGCTGAAGTGTAAGGGAATTCATTAAAGAGGTAAAAAGTTATTCATTTAATTGATAAAAAGCAAGTCTTAGCTGTTGACTATTACTTTTTAGTTTCTGGGCAAAAAGAAAACGCTTTAACAGTAAATTTGATCAAGAAATAATTTGGATTCTTTTTGTAAATGCTTTTGTAAGCATTATGAAGCTTTTCAAAATCTGTGTGCTTTGGGGGAGATAGTTTAACTAATATCACATTTAAAATACTACATGATTTACATAACTTATTTGTTAAGGCTATTTTATTTGACCAAGTAGTTGTATACTTTTTCCTTCTTAAACAGAATATCATGCTGTAGTAACTTTTAATTTTTTGTTAAACTATTGTTATGGTTACAGTTTCAGTGCAGTCTTTCACTGATATTTTTTCTAAACACCACTGTTCTGTATTTTTGTGTTGTTCTCATGTGAGACTAGTTTTGCTTTCATACTATTCAACTGGAATCTTAAAGCTTGCCGAAGAGTGATAATGTATGTGCGTGTATGAGCACAGCATATATGCAAGATGTGTAACCTTTTAACCTGGGACTCTTTGAGTAAATGTAATATCTATTTCTGTCTACTTTAATTAAGATTTTTTGTCTTTTTGGGTATATGATGTCATCTAAAGTGTTGGATGACAGAAGTCCAGGAGGTTAAATTGGATGTCACTTCAGAATAACTGTTGTAGTGTTTTAATGAAGATGAGGTTGTCTTTAAATAGCTACTCTTTGCTCCAACATCACTTGTTGCATTATTGAAACTTACATACAAAAACTTCTACGTTTCAGTCAGCTCATGGAGAACAAGATTAGCACTATCGAGAGAGGAGCATTCCAGGATTTAAAAGAACTGGAGAGGCTGTAAGTATTTTTAATTCTAAATGTATGAGAAAAATAACTTCCTGTCAAATCAGTTATGTGTTAATGCACTCAGGCCTATGGTTTTCTGTTTGTTTTTTCTAACTTGAGACATCTTTATCCTTATCAAGACATGAGAGCAGTAAAAAAAATTCTCAGACTGTGTGTGGGGGGGAGCTTGAATGAGTAGTTCAGATTTGAAGTGTAAACTGCAATTGTCATTCAGGGAAGAGTTTGAATGCTATGAAATGTTTTTCCCTTGAACACAAAGGAGTTTTTCAAATGTGAATACACCTACAAAAGCCTGTTTCCTTGTATATCACACGAGATGCTTGTCTTGAAGATGCTGAGTGTTTTATATGATGTCCTGTTGGAAGTTAATGCTAGTTGTGAAGGTTAGTCTTAATACATGCAGTATGAAAGCAACAGTTGAAATCTATGCTGGTTTTTGAATTAAGCTTTTACAAAGACTTAAGAAAAATATGGACTGTGAACTTTCTGAAATGAATTGGATTTGTCCTTTTTTTTTTTTTTTTTTTTTTAAAAAAAAAAAAGAAAAGAGTCCTGTGGGGAAAGAGGATGGAGCTGGGAAGACAAGGGTTTTGGCTAGTGAAGCTGAAGTGTAAACACCCGCTTTGTTGCAGTGGGACATATAAATAGCAAATGAATAAGAGACTAGTAAAGAAAGCTAAGCAGGTTTGGGAATTAGTTTTCAGTATGTGTTTTCTTATTTTGCCATGTTTTCTCAAATGAAAGTCTTTTTGAAAATATACTGTATGATTTGTATTACAAAATCCATCTCATTAAAAGCCAGATGCTGGTAGTTGAATATAGTTTGAGCTAGAAAAATCTATGGGAACTACTTTATTAATGTATATTCGTGTAGAACTTGAGAGTGGTGTCTTCATTATCAGGCATCTTTGTTGCTCCATTTTCATTGTCACCTTTTCTTTACGCATGCCTCTGAGGTCTTGTTTAGCCTCTCAATCACTGGTGCCTTAACTTCAGAAAGGTATTTCTACTTGACTCCATTGAAAAGCATCACTGGCCTAAACATTCTGTCTAATTATAGTTGTGCTCTGGATCTACAGTTGCTGTATGTTTAAAACAAACAAAAAAATTGTTTCATGTAAATATAGACAAAGCTTTTCAAGAAATTTAGTAACCACCACTGTATAATTATATTTCTGAAATCTTTTTTAAATAAACTAACTTTTGACCTAGAAATTGAAAGTGCTGTTATGTTCTGAAGCCTTTTTTTAATAATCTTAAATGAGACTGCTCTGAGAAATGCATAGTCAGAATTTTCAAAGCTATATTAAAACAGACTTAATGCAATGTTTTTTACAATGTGTTTTAAACTTAGTACAAAGCATAGGGATTTAGTGCAGCTTTTCCTGCTGAGATGTATATTGGAATAATATATACACATTCCTAAATTTAGTTTATAAGGTCTAACTAAATAATTAAACAGCAGTGTAGTTCATATTGCAAGAGTAAGTACACATACATGAAACATTAATAAACACTAAAAAAGTTGTGCTTTCACTATGAATGTGGTTTGATACTGAGATACAAAATACTTGCTAAGTTTTAAAACGGTATATAATCCGTTTTATTTTGTGATTATTTTGAAGCAAGTTCTTGTTACATGATTATGAATACTTCCAAGAAATCTTCATAATATGATGTGTTAAAATTAAATTAATTTTAAGATTTCTGATGTTGAATACAGTACTGCAATACTAAAAAAAAAAAAAAAATTGAACTTCATTAATTAAAACTTTCTTGTCTGAAGTGTTCACATCTTGCTATTAGATTTTTTTTGTTGCATTTTCTTGATAAGTATGTAAAATATTTGGAAAACAATAGATATCTTACAGTTATGTGATACTAGTTCAGAAGAAAAATTCTAATAATTACAGTTACTTTTTTGGGTTATTTTCATTCACACTTCAGCAAGTAAACTGACATTTGGAAGTTCAGTCAATTTTAGACCTAAGAAGTTAAATTCTGCTTTGTCTTCAGGATTTTCTGTGCTCCAGTAATTGTCAGTTTTCGTGTTTCTTAATTTGCTGAAATTCAGTCAGTGTTAGGTGTGTGGGTGACTTGTAGCTTGAATATATATGCAGGATGTCTTTAAACCATCCCAGCTGTTGGCTAAGAGCAAATATTTCATATTTGTGAGGAAAAGCTGAGAAAATTCCTCTTGTTTACAACTGCCAAGTCCATCTGATGAAGACACAATGTTATCTGACAGCCAATTCATCTCCTTGGGATTCTGAAATTCAGAAGGATTTCTCAGTGAGCTTGCGGATACTTCAATTATTTTCTTTGATACAGTAAATCGCAAGCACTCTGAAGTTGTTTATATATGTGTAGGTGTAGGATGCCACATTTCCACTCTAAGTGTAATCTGCCAAGCTACTGTCAATACCTGATGAAGTTCTTTTGGTGTGCCAATGGACAGTGTAAGAATTTTACTGGATCTTACATGAACTTGATTTAATTTATAAAACTGTTTACAAGTAATGCATTTCTTATGTTAGAATATATTTATCTCTAGATTAAGTGGTGCTACTTGTGTGTTTTTGGTATTTTTTACTGTAATTTCAGTGACAAAATCATTTGTTACTCTGAATTTCAAAGAACCGTTTGGTTGGTCAGTGATTCACTTGCTGTGAATACCCATTTGAAGCTCTCATCGTGCAAAATGCTGAATAACTTAATCTTTTAACTGAAGTGGGAATTGGAGACCTGGAACACTCTGTAAAATTATATCCCTAGGAGAAAAAACTCTCATCCTTTTCTTCAAAAGGAAGCTACTGAAGATACAATTCGTTTGAAGCTATGTATACCTCTTAGGTGGTTAGAAATGTTACTCAAACTACAGGAGAAACAATAAATCTGTAGTATACTAGATCTGTAATACTATGTACACAAAGCTATTTAGACCTAGTATTCTCCGTAACAAGAATGTCACACCACTGTGGTTGTAGAAGTGTAATGGAAACTACAACCACAATAAATACTTCTGTGACAGGTGATTGTTACTACAGCAGCACTGCTGTTATTTTCAGTTAGCAATAAATGATCATGTAGTAGTTAGTGCCTGCTACATAAGGACTGGGAGGGAGTAAAAGATGGAAACTAGCAACTTAATCAGCTAGTTCTTCGGTCTGTAGAAATTGAGTTTTGAAGAGACCTAGGTTAAGATGAATGTAATCTTGCTATAAGCCTTTCAGTTGGATGCTCTCTAAAAACTCTTCAGTCAGATGTGTATACTTTACAGTATTCCCTTAAGTATAATCTCTGGCAGTATTATCTCAGTGCTTAAGGGCTACTAGTTTTTCTCCCAACCAATTTGGTACAACACTGCTTGAGCTCTGAGCTAGCAAGTCTGCCCTGAATACGTCTCTTTGCAGCCTGTTCCTTGAATGGCTGAATCAAATGGTCTATTGTGTTGTGTAGATGTTCTCAGCATCTGTTGAAACAAGCCTCTTTAAACTTCTATATAGATAACCTATTTCCCAGTGAATGGGATAGCTTGTACCTTTCTGTACATCCTGAAGCAGTGTCAAAAACTATTGGATTAATTACTATCAAGTTTATGTATTTAGCATTTGCAAAACTTTCTCTATCAACCACCAACCTGTATTATTATTTAGGAAGAAATTCTTCTCAGAGGGTGGTGAGGCACTGGAACAGGTTGCCCAGAGATGCTGTGGATGCCCCATCCCTGGAAGTGTTCAAGACCAGGTTAGATGAGTCCCTGAGCCAGAACAACCAGATCTATTGGGTGGTGTCCCTGCCTGTGGCAGGAGGATTGGAACTAGATGGTCTTTAAGGTTTCTTCTAACCCAAGCCATTCTGTGATTATGTGCTTGTGTTCATATGAGTAGGGTCACTTTTCAATGGTCCTTAAATAGTTCAGTACATGACAGGTCTCATAAAGGCTCAGGGTCTGATCTGTTACGTTGCCTGAACCAATCTTAGATAGACCACCACCATGTGTTAGGTTTCGTTTTGTGGAAGGAAGGCACAATGGACACAGTCTGGAGATTTTTTATATTGTTTAAGAAAGTCTAGAGACTACTGATTTTTATGGGAGGCAATCTCTTCACTATCATTCTTACAAGAATGTTGTTAATGCTCAAGTTAAACACTTGTTTCTTCTTTTTCAAAGGTGTCATCTTGTGTGATGTTTATAATAGTTTGAACAATGAAGATAGTTTTTAGAAAGTGGTAATTTTCAGTCTAATACCACCACTGGACACGACTTTAAACTGACTTTTTAAAAACTTATCATTTACTGCCAACAACACCACCTTCTGTGGTGTAGCAGCTACTCTTGTAGTATCCCAGTGTTTTTACAAGCTATTGTCACCTGGAGGGAAATAAAAGCTTGAAGACAGTTGCTATAGGCTATGAACTGGTTTTGTTAAGAGCTGCTTGTCTAAAATTTACTTGTATTTCTGGAGTAAAAAGAATTTAATATAGACAGATTATGAGGGTAAATGGACTATTTACTTGATTCTATAGCAGAGCTTTTCATTTAGGGGCAATTTTTTTGGCTGATAAGAAAATTATTTTTAACGGTAAGTTTTTTCTAATAACTGATGTCTCAAATGCTAGGTAAAAATTTTATGATCACTGTAAGGCTATGCTGAACATACAGAAGGTGTCAGAACAGGAAGAGTTTACAGCAATAGTTTGAAAACTACTGTGATTTTTCTTCCTGTACTTGAGAATCTTCCATTGAGGAAGAAGTATGTCCCTAAAATGCTAATTTGGAGTCTGATTCTGCAGACATTTACCACATGAATAGCTTGGCTTGCATGAGTAGTCCTGCTGATAACTCTGCTGAGGAAAGGTTGCTTGTGTGGCCTAAAATGTTTCCAGGCCAAGCCATCACACTTTTGATACTTGAATTAATAGAACTTCTAAAGTCCATTTTTTGTCTTAATAAATCTACAAATTCTATTCTTTAGAATTAAAAACAACAAAACCCATCCAAGCAAAACCAAACAAAAAACTAAACCAACGCTAAAATTCACCTACTTCTGCTGAAAGCTAGTATAGAGAGGCAAAATGTTACTCAGAGGTTGTAGAACTGCAGTCTCTGATCTAGTACCTGAGCTAAATACTTATTTCCCCAAGAAAACCAGCCCCCCTGAGTTTTATGGTGTGACTCAGCTGAAATCCTTAGTTGAAGACAAGAATGCTGTAAGGGTTGAATTCATGTTGATACTTGAAATAGCTTTTAAACTGAAAGCCTTATATATTGTCTATTTTCATGCTGCTTAAAATGTATAACTGAATGATGGAGAAAGAGATTTCAAGAATTAAATACTTTGTTATAGTTCATACACTTTTTTTGAACTTTTTACAGCACAATTCTAAAACAGCAGAACTGAGGAATTGCCTGTACTTGTTACATATTGGGGGCCACATCTTGACAAATGCATTAAAGCAAGCTATTAAAACTTCTGAAGGGGAGAATTAACTGAGGAGTGTACACCTGAGTACTTGAGTCAGTAGTATTGAAAGCTCTTAGTTTTGTTCATCTAAGGGTGAATGATTTGAAACTTGTAGATTGTGTCACAGCACAGAAATAGAGGTATGTATTTCAATTATATGTTCTTAAGGAGAAATATTTTCCACTTAGTAAACAAAGTGAAGTACTATTCAGATTTCTTTTCCATATTCAAATCTATGTATAAAACTGCTGTTTGCAGCTTCTGGATCATACACAGAAATCCATCTTTCCAGTCATATGGGACAATATGGGTCATATTAAAGGATTTTTAGCTTACCCTAGTCTCTGATAAATGTGTTAAATGCATGCTGTATTAGCAGTTTTTGAATTTTTAAATGAAAAACTCACTTCTGAGTTTTTATGATCTCTGAAACATGCGGTGTTTTACAGAGCATCTCATCTTACAAAGGCAAGTGTAGCAGGATGAACTAAGAAATAACTTTTTTTTCATCTAGAATAAAAACAAATACAGTTTGTCTTGGGCAACACAGCCCACCAGACCTAGAAAACTATGAAGGGAATTAGCAGCTGCTTCAAAATGGACTGGATAAACTAGTACGCTTCCTTTTGTCTAGTCTAGGAGTCTATTTCATGTATGTTCTTTCTTAGGAAGCAGGAATAATACTGCTCCACCAACACTCGATAATACTGCATGACATGAAACTAACTATTGTGACCTCTCATAGCACTGCTGATGTTTCTCAAACAAAAGATTGACTGTATGTAATGGAATAAAACATGCTCTCTTGAGCTTAAAATAAACCTGTGTACTAACTTTTTATTATCTATTGGTGTGGCATGAGATCGTGTTTTTATTCCAAGTATTTGAGAAGCTCCATCCATAAGACTTGAGTTCCAAGTAGGAAAGCTAGTAACTCTTAAAAGAATGATTTTTAATTTTCTTGGAATGTGATCTCTGTCAATAAATTAATTGTAGAATATTTAATCTTGTTTTGAACTTTCCTTTGGAGGGAAGTGAACTGCTAGAGTATAGCAGTTTCAACCCTTTCAGTTGCAGAACAGAAATGTTACACCCCTCAATCCTCTACTCCCCCACTCAAAAAAAAAAAAAAATCACTTCTATACTTCTGTATCTATATGATCAAAGCTCAGGAGCTGGGACTTCTGGAAAAAATGCCAAACATTGCAAAACAACATCATAAAAAATACTTACTTTTTAACCATGAAGCAAAATTGTATTTTTTCTAATTTACATAGGTTTAGATATGAAGTTTAAAGGTTTATGTGGAATTTGGGATCCACCATGAAAAGTGTTTTTAGTAGTTGAGTCACTGCTACTGTTCATTACTATCATTGGTAAAAAAAAAAAAATAAAATAAAATAAAAATAGCCAATTAATGAATTACTTCATCTTTTTTTGTGCATGACTAGATATGTAGTCTCAAGAAAAGCAGCTTTTTTGGCATGAAGACCTTATTTTGTATAAGCAGCAGAGTTGTCATCTGAATTGATGTTGTACTGAGCTGTTAGAATGGGTCCTTAGCACAGGTGTGTAAAGGTGTCTCCAGTTTTTCTCACTGATCCCTGTTCTTCATGTTAGTGTGCAAGTTCATTCCTGAAGCCTGAGAGTAATTTTTTCATTTGAGGTACATTGTGAACAGAATCTGACTGCCACCATTGGGAAGGTCTGTGTTGTGCTGCCTGAAACTTGGGAATTTTATACATAAACTTGTTTTGAAGTCTGTTGTTATGATTTTCTCCCCTTTGAACCATTGATAATTAAGCACCTGTCTGACTTTGGTCTGGAAATATGAGCATTGAAAGGGTTAATAATACACACCTAAAGGTATAGGTAGCGGAAGAATAATGAGTTCAGGTAGAGAATATGTTTTTGAACAGCCCTGAAGGGGGTGAACAGTTATTCCTTGTTAATCACGGATGTGAAAAATCCTTCTCTTTGTTAATCCTACATAGTTTAAGGGCAATGCATAGTGCATTCCTCATTTTAGAACAGGGAGGAGGCTGTGAAGCCTGCGGTGCTAATCACTTACCAAAGGAATGTGAGACCATCTTACAAGAATTATACTGGGGCACCTGTATTTATAGTTTTTTTTTTTTTAAAAAAAAAAAAAAAACAAAAAAAAAAACAAAAAACTACAGTAATTATAATATATTAGCAGACTTTTGTCAAAACAACTTCAAATATCTTTTCTAGAAAAAACGTCTGGTAAATCAGAAAATAGGCAAAGGCTATATTTGAAGATGATATTTTAAAAGAGAAGCACGGTTCTAATAGTGTTTTAAAAATCAGCTTATTCTGCAATTAAAATGCAGCTATATAACAAAATATCTGATAAAACTTTTCAGTCCAAGAGCCATGTTCTTCTTTTGAAAGCCTGGTAAACTTTCATTATTATTTTTAGTATATTTTACTCATTTGAGTGTAGTTTCTCATGGGACTCCTTTTATAGGTCTAGAAGTCAAATTGCAGTGAGAAGTCCTGTTTGCTCTTTGCAGACCTTTTTACAAATTCCAGGGCAGGAAGGCTGTTTATTTTTCCCACATCTGTTTTGTGCTCATCCTTTGTCACATTGTTTGCTGGATGCTCTTCTTTCTTGCTTCCTCCGAAATGAGTAATTTGCACTGTTGCAAAATGTTGAAACCAAACATGATTCTATAGAACTGTTTTATCAATGTTTTTCTTTCAAATAGTGTTTTGTGGTCATAATATATTTTAAACTGATGCTACAGAAGTGCTGATATTAAACTTAAAACAATACATTTCACTTCCCAGATCAAGTTAAATAACTACAAAAACAGATTTAATAGTAGATGGCAATGGGTAAAAATTAACTTTTGACAGTATGTTACCTTTTAATATAGTATATTTTGGAGGGCATCTAAAATGCTCCTTACTTTAATTGTGGAAGCCACAGTTTCACCTGGAATTTTACAGTTAAACTCCAAAAGGCATGAGGAATTTGGCTGCAGGACTGTTACTTCAGTGACTCATACTGTTATATTACTTCATTTAATCTGAAGAGGCTGGATGAAAACGAAATCATAAGAATGGTGTTATTTTCCTTGATAGTTTGTAGCATATTGGGGTGGCTTGTTTTTAACAATAGCCTAATACAATGTAGCAACTCCTCTCTTAATTAAAACACACCAGGCTGTCTGAGTTTAGTTTGGCAGGATGCCTGTACAGGTGCTACACAGAATACTTGAATGAAAACTTACTGTGCTGACTTGGTACCAGAAACACAGTTACAAGCCCTTCTAGACCATTCGTAGGCACTTGTCTGCTTTCTAAACAGTCCGCCCAAAATAGATCATATCCCCCAATCCAACACCATTCCTCTTTCTTTTTTGTTTTTGTTTTTCTTTCTTTTTTTTTTTTTCCCCTCTTGGGTACCCTTTCTGTTGTCTGATCATCCTTGCTTCATCTGATACTTGATCCCATATTACTTTATGGAAGTCTTCTAATTTGTTTCCTTCTGTTGAGTATATGTCCATTACAAAATAACTTTAGAAAAATTTCTTGGCTTTGGAAAAATTTTCTGTAGTATCTGAGCAGCCCCAAATGCTGAGGTTTGGTAAGGTGTTTTACAAACTTTAAAATAAAAGGCAATTCATTCAATTGATATGGTCGAGTTAGTGCTCGAGTTATTTTGCATGCTTCCCTGGGTCTTTACTACAGTGAAGTGTTGTTATAATAAATGTACTTGATTTTTTTCCCCATTTCCCAGATGAGGACAGTCATGTCTGGGGTAGGATTTGTGCCCTAGTTGTTAAGGAGATTTTTTCCCTCTATCAAGACTAAATGTTCTGGAGTAACAAGCAGTTCTGGTCTAAATAATGAGTCTTCAGATATATCTTGCCAGTCACTCTGATATTCTTGCTGCACCGCCATTTCTGCTTAATCAGTCAGGATGATAATGGTCAGGACAGATCTGGATGCAGAGTGAGAAGCAGTTTGGCAATGGCTACAACCATCTCTGATGGACTGTTGTGACCTCCCAGCAACTGGTTATTATAGGAAACAGCTTTCCCTATCGGAGAGGGGGGAACAAGCCTGAAACATGGTACTGACCTTTGGTACCTTTATTCTTACTCTCCCATATAGTTGACTTACTCAGCATCTGTCCTTTAATTATCATACATTAATTTGTATGTCAAAATTGAGAATGGAAAATCACCATTTCTCAAAGTAGAATAAAATCCAATGGGTCTCAAAGAATCACAAAATTGAAAATTTTATGGGAGCTTATGAAGTCCAATGACACCACATAAAGCAAAGTCAGCCAGGGCAGGTGGCTGACGGCTGTCTCCAGTTGGGTTTCAAATGTCTCCAATGATGGATAATCTTCAACATCACTGGGAAATCTATTCCAGTGTTTAACCATGCTCTTAGACAGGTTTTCCTTATGTTTAAATGTAACTTCCTGTTTTGATTTGTGTCAATTGTCTGTTGCCCTTTCACTGGGCACCTCTGAGAAGAGTTTCATTCGGTCTTTCATACTAGGGAAGGAAGTCCATGAGGTACATATACACGTTGTATTTATACACGTTAAGATCCCTTTGAACCTTTTTCTCCCTAGGCTAAACAACTCCACCTCTTTCAACCTTTCTCCTTGTAACTGGTGGGAAACCTTCACCCTGAATACTCATCTTTGCAGCCCTTTGCAAGACTTGCTCCAGTATGTCCACGTCTCTTGTAACAGTGAGTCCAGAACTGGGCACAGTACTCTAGCTGTCTAACCAGAGCTGAGCAGAGGGAAAGAATCCCATCTTGACCTACTGGCAGCATTATTCTTTGTACAGTACAGGATGCTCATGGCCTCCTTTGTCATGATGGCACACTGCTGGCTCCTTTGATCTCCCGTTCACCCTGGACCTTTCTCTATAAAGCTGTGTTCCAAGTAGTATTTCTCCAGTGTTTGCTATTGCATAGGGTTATTCTTCCTCAGTTGTAGGACTCTGCATTTCCCTTTTGTTGAGCTTCATGAAGTTCCTCTCTGCTCAGTTTTCCAGCCTCAAGGCTGATCAGCCTGTAGTTCCCTGGATCATGCTTTTTCACACTTTAATGGGGTATTTTTTGACAGCAATTTTTGACATGTCATTTCATATTAAATTGATCTTTAATGAAAATTTTGTCTGTGTGTTTTTAAAGGATATGAATATTTTGCAAATGAGCTTCAACAAAAAGGTGTTATGTGTTATTTTTAAGTGGTGTGATGATAATGTCTTCAAACACTGCTATCAAACAATGAATGACAATCAAACAATAGGTGTGGATGTGCTTCTTTGAGTTTCTAAGCTATACTGTACTGTGTGTTACTATGCACAGAAAGCATTATTTACTTCTCAGCGAACTTCAGAGGAGGAATGAAGAATAATGGCTTCTGCTATCATTAACTTTGTGTGAGTTGGAAGCCTTCTATCATTCCTGAAGCAATGGATGTAGAATAAAATATATTTGTGCCTTATATGTGGAGTTTCAGAGGGCTCTCAGCATCTATGCACCCAGTGGGACTGACTGTTTCTAATTAAAGAGTACAGTTGAATTATAATTTACTTGGAACTGCTCTTAACTTAGATCAGTTCTTAAGTTAGCTTTGAAGGCTTCTGCTTTCTTGGGGACCTACAGTTAGAACTGCATTTACTGGAACTAAAACCAGCTGATAGTATTTTATCTGGGCTTATCTAGGCTGAAGAAGACAACTTGTAGGGGACAAAATAACAGCTTTCAATTACTTGTGAGAAAGTTATCAATAAGCTGGAGCCAGGCTCATCAATGTGGTGAGACAAGCATAAATTGAAAGGTGAGATTATGACTAGGTAGAAGGGGAAGACTTTTTCACTGTAAGGACAGTTATGTTCTGGAACAAACCAGTTGCCCAAAGAGGCTGTGCCATCTGTCCTTGAAGGCTTTTCAGACTGTACTGGATGAAGCCCTAAGCAACTTGTCTTGATCTCATAACTGACCCTGCTTTGAGCAGGAGATTGGGACCTCCTGAGGTCCCCTGTTATGAAGGTCATCTCGGAACAAGAATGGAATAGAATAAAGACAAGGCTACATGGGAAAAGATGAGGGCTTCTCTGACTGTATGAAGTCAATTCACTGCAACTTGCAGTGAATCCACTGTAAAGTACTAACAAGTCTCAAAAACAAATACAGGCATGCTTGTGAATTGTAGTAATTGCAGAAAATTAAACTGCAAACAGTGAAATTAATATTTTTTTTCCCCACCTCTTCCTTCCTACCTCTGCGTGATTAATAGTAGATTGGTTACTGTGGCAAGAAAACTTAGAGTGACAACAGAATGGATGGATGGGATGACCAGACTACGCTGGGTTGGGATACTGTCACTGGGAGCTTAAAATGTTCTCCCCAAAACTTTCTCTGCCTCTAACTCTGTCATCTACCGACACATCCTCTGGCTCCATGCAGAAGACAAGTAAAACCCAGTTACGTTGCCATTTCTGCAAGGATAGCTTATTCTCTAGAACTCGTAACAAATGTAAATCATTTCCTTACGGGCAGTGATAATAATCACAGCTCTGCATGCATCCCTTAAATCAAGCCATTTACATATATATGTATTTATTTTTTCTGCATTGTTTGCTTCGCTATGTAACCTGTTGCTTGTCTGTACCTACATCTTATCTGCCTATTGGTATCAAGCTTTCTTTAAGGACTATTTTTGCCTGCCCATCTGTCAAAGATTCCCCTTCTGTGTCCTCAAACTGATTCCTCTGAAAGCTGTAATATCTTTGAGTATATTCATACACTTTTTCCATCACTTCACTTCAAAGTTGTTTTTTCTAGCCCTTACTATATTTAGAAGACCGAGCTCTAGAAACTCTAAACTGAAGTATTTAAAACATTTTGTGTAATTTATGTATTATGTGGACCTTGCTTAAATTTATCATGAAAAGCTCAAAAATTTGTCTGAGTCAGTCTGTCAGTTTGCCCCATCTCAAAGCTGGATTCAGTAATGGAAGAAACAGAAATTATATTTATTTTAATTGCAACTGTGTCTTAGCTTTGTTACATTGAAAGAACTATGTGATGTCAGACCCTCATCCATTTATTTCTGGACACTACCCAAGGACTTTACAGTTCAAGGTATTGCAATATTAGAAGAGATTCTAACGTTTTCTGTTGCTAATGCCACTAACACTTCATCTCTTCTGAACTCTCCTCCTTTGCTAGAGAAATGCCATTTTTTTCTGGCTTGGTTGGGAAACTGAAAGGGAACAGTATGGAATATTTCACCACTCTTTTTTCAGTGGTATACCTTGAACTTAATGCCAGTTCTGGGAGAGCAGTTCAGTTGATGCAACTGAAATTTCTCTTCTCACATTGTCCCAGGGGAAATGCTGTCTGCTAGCAAGCTGCAGTGAGGTCTGTGCTGACACGCTGAAAGAAAAAGCGATTATTTTTTATTTTCTGGTTGTTTTTGCTTTGCAGTACCTGTAGTTCTTGCAGATTGTAATGACTGTTTGTATGTTCTGTGTTTGGTTTTTTTTTTTTTTTTTTTTTTTTGTTTTGTTTTGTTTTTTTTTCTTCTCTCTGCTAAATCTATGGTTACCTTAGTTTTCAACTTCTGGGGACAAAGACAATCATGTCTGTCTCACACTTATTCCATGTCTGCATGTTGAGGACAGGCACTGTTATTTCAGACAAAATTAAATTTGTCTGCATGAGCCAAAGGTGCCACAGGAAAAGGTGGCAATGTCAGTATCAGAGAACCAATATCTGTTTTAAAGTAGGAATGTATTTTCTGGACTTTTTGTATGTGGCTCTATTTCAAAGATTGCAGACTCTTCATAGTTGACTGTATACATGAAAGCTGCTGTGTTCCAGCATACTGGTGTATGTGTGCCAGGTTCACTGCACATCCTTTTCATTCACTTATGTTTGAATTCATAGATTGATTTATTTTTTAACACATATATTGTAGTCTTGAAAAAATGTTTCAGTAAAGTCATAAAATTTACTTACAAGAAATTTAAGAAAAACAAATTCACCCTATTGAAAGCATTTTTTTTAGTATATAATATTTTATATATATTTATATAACTTGTTAGGCTTAGCTGAAGCCTCTTTCTTGAAGTCATACTTAAAATGAAATGTCTCTCATCGCCTTCACAAAAATTAACAATATTTGGTACTCTTGGGCACAGGTAATAAAGGATATCCAGATTTTTGGTAGAGAAAGCTGAGCTCCTAAAAGGAGCTACAGTGAGAGGGATGAGATCATTCAAAGTAGAAACTACAAAATACTGAATGGTCAGTAGTTTATTTAACTCATGTCCCCTTAATTCACTTAGTGCTCGAAGAACAAATGTTTTAATTTTATGAAAGGCAAAGTAAAAATGCAGGCTGAAACTAATTCTAAGTGCCAAGCTCTGTTGGTAGAAACTCTTGAGTCATGAATGTACTGCTATTATTGTTAGGTTAATTCATGAGTTTGATTTACTACCTATAATTTAGATTTTTAATGTCTGTACAGCAGCATGTGCATCGTTTGTTAAAACTATGTATACTCAGTTGCGTGGGCCGTGTGAACCATAGGTAGCAATACAAACTCACGATCTAAGGTATTAACTGCTTGTATGGAAAGTTATGTATTAGTACAACTATTTGGCCTGTGAAGTATACTTATCAAGTGATGCTGAGTATATCCTTTTAAGATTGCTGTTGCCATTTAGGGAAAGACAAGCCTGTCTGAAGAACTACACCATCAATTAATGTTACATCATTGTATGGTATCACCATTTTGTATTATGTTGGGCATACAGACAATGTGTGATTTCATTGCACCTTTAGTTAGAGCTAGTGATTATTGCTTAGTATCTGAAGCAAAGAGTCCTTACAAAAATATGAACAGATTTTTGTCCTTAATAGTTTCTGATTAGAGACTAACCTCCCAGTCTTTACAAGTTTTCCCATTTTATTATTTATTTATTTATTTATTTTTTGATCTGTAATCATATCCTTAGAGGATTAAGTCTGAACTATCTAACAAGGAGAAAGGGTGAATGAATTTTACTTCTCTTTTTATTTAACCATTTGCTCATGTTCAATATGTCAGAATTCCGTCATGTTCTCAATACTCCTTTCTGATCAGAAATGTAATCATTTCTTTGAAACAGTTTTCTTCCTACTACTTCAGTTTTGTTGTCTTTAATTCTGTTCTACAAAAACTTACTAAAGGTAAGAAAGTGTCTGTTTTTTTAATTGCCTTATTTTGAAAATGCAATAGATCTACAAATAATTAAATACTATTTTTATTTTTTTTTTTAAACGTAGGTACAGTTTTCTGAGGCAGTGTTCAAATCAAAAGTTTTCCAGCATTTATTAACTTCTTTTTACAGTTGTATATTTCTTTTATACTGAAAACTTTCCTTCTACTGATTTGGGAATATGATTTGTGGGATCACATTTTTGTTGCTGTTGGATTAAGCTTTTTTTCTATTTCTTATTAAAATGCATCTTCACTCACCTCACTTTATCCCAGTGGTATAATCTTTTCTTTTCAGGATGTTTCTCTCACTCAAAAGTCTCTTCTAGTCTTCAAAGTGTGTGACTAAAATTTCTTCTGCTTAAAGATACTAGGACTTCTGGTGCTTGACTAACAAAAAGGAACATGACATTAAAATTGTATTGCTGTCAATATCTAGACCTCAAAAACCTGATTGCTCTCTCACTGTTTGAAATGTGGGAGCAAGCCTGTGGGTATGTAAGAGTCTTTCTCAGGTTATTTTGGTCTCATCAGTAGTCACATTAAAGTTTAAGGGAACAATAGTTAAGTGAACTAAATCAAGTGGCTAAATAAAACTGAGTCTTGAGCGTGTATCTATCTACATTAGGGAATATATAGGAAAACCTTTAAATTGGAAGGGCCCTTATGTGGAACAATGGTTTAAGTATGAATAATCAGCCCTGAGAGACTGTTTGAATTCATCCCTAAGACTAAGAAGCAAGAAGTTCTGAAACTTTATGAAATTCTAAAACTTAATTTTGCATAATTTCTGTCCAGTAGCTTTTTTTAACCTTGTGGAATGTCTTGATAAATACATATTGACATAAGTAATGCTTAAGGGATAAAATAAATATCAGACTACAGTGTGCGGTCTGGTGGCCAGGAATACCCTAGAAGTAGTGGATTGAAAAGCACTGTGCATTGTGAACTTGGATTGTGATGAGGTTGTTAGGAGGAAACAGTTTTTTCAGTATGTTGCCTCGCTTGAATGGTAGGTGACATGTGTTGCATTGCTTAAAAACAAAAACCTGTTTTGAGTTTGAATTCTTGAATGGTATGACTGTATGCTCCAGGGCTGTCATTTATACATGTTAGAAAGAATAATCTGCACTGTGTGTTTAAAAAAATCATAAAGATGGAACGTATTTGTTTTGGAGAGGGGTTGTTCTGTTACCTATTGTTATATTACAGTGGACTTGGAACTTGTCACATCAATCTATATAGGTTTAAACCCTGGTCAGGATGTTCAGTGAGAAACTGAATAGACAAATAGGTATCTTCAAATTCCAATTTCCAATTCTTCTTTTGTAGTGTTTTATGTATCTTCTGTACAACTTTTTTTTTTTTTTTTTTTTTTTTTTTTTAACTTTTGAGTATTTTACAGCTATAGACAAAACCATATGCCAAAAACAAATAAATAAAACCTGTAATGCCAAATATAAGTCGTGACTTTCTGAGTTTTTTGGCTTTCGTTTGATCAGGATGTAACAGTTTTTGTTGTTATTGAAATAGGTTATATAGATCTATTCTCTTATTACTTAACTAAGTTCATGTGTTTGCTATGTTTTCCCTTCAACAGTATTTCAAGGTCACAAAATGTTTGTTTGCTTCATTATACTGAGAGGAACACAGTTGGAGGAGGACTGAAGTTACTCTGAAGATTTTGTATTTTTTTAATTTTCTCATTTATGTGGGATAGAGTCCTGAATTAGTGGTTGATTACAGAAATTCAAAATAATCTTTCATAAAATGAAATAGGTAATGCAGTCTGTTGGGGAAACCAGAAAATGTAATTAGTCCATGGTGAATTTACTGCTGGACCATGTCTCCGCTAATGGACCAGCATTACATAGTCTTTCTGGTCTTTAAAATCAGCTTGTTACAGCACAGGAATCTCCTCAAAGTATATGCATTGCATTGCTGTAGCACTTTATTTGTAATCTAACACAACCTTTTCTTTTTCTTTTTCTTTCAAAAGGCGCCTAAACAGAAATAACCTCCAGTTGCTTTCTGAACTGCTCTTTCTGGGGACACCGAAGTTATACAGGCTGTAAGTAGCCACAACCCAATAACTATTCTTGAAAATTTGGAGCTGATCTGTTACTCTGTTATGCATTAGGTTTTTGTCTTTTGCCTCAGACAGGGCTAAAATGCATTTAGGAGCAATGATCTTTTGGGTACTTCCTTTGACTACTTTGCAAAATTTTATTATTTTTTTTTTTTAGAATCTGATAGATGCAGATACTTGCATGAAACAAAATACTGCTTCATCCATGCCCCTATCTGTTAACAAGTCTTGTTGAAAGAATGCTATGTTTTTCTTTCTTTCTTTCTTTCTTTCTTTCTTTCTTTCTTTCTTTCTTTCTTTCTTTCTTTCTTTCTTTCTTTCTTTCTTTCTTTCTTTCTCTCTCTCTCTCTCTCTCTCTCTCTCTCTCTCTCTCTCTCTTTCTTTCTCTCTCTCTCTCTCTCTTTCTCTCTCTCTCTCTCTCTCTCTTTCTCTCTTTCTCTCTTTCTCTCTTTCTCTCTTTCTCTCTTTCTCTCTTTCATTTCATTTCATTTCATTTCATTTCTGTTTCCTTTGTTAAATGAGCTGCATGTCTATGGAGATTCTCACCCAGTGACATAGCACTGTACAAGCACTTTGTGAGGTTTCTGTTGTGGCTGTACACACTCGATCAACCAAGACAATCAGTGTTGGTAAATCATAGCCTGTGGAGATGTCTCTCCCAAAGAAAACACAGGTGGCAACATAAACTCAGGAAAAAAAAAAAAAAAAAGCTATGAAATCCTTTGTGATAAATAAAAAATATATCAAATTGGGTTATGAGTTGTTGTTTTGATTCTCTTCTTTGGTTTGATAATGTTTTACTCCTGGCAAGATTTTTAAATTAATGTTTTGACCCATTGGCAATTTGTAAGAATCTACTAATTTATGTTGTAGTGTAAACATGGAATGAAGTTCAGATACTGATTCCTGTATTTATCTACGCAATCACTTATTATTATTAAATAAATTTCAAGGTAACTTTGCAGTATGTGGTGTGAATGGAATACAACATGACATGCTTAAATAGGCTTTGAAAAAATTAGCCATCTTTTAATTGAAGATGTGTATTTGACACATTTCTTTAGGCTTTAGGTGAGAGTTCTGCTGTTGAAATTGTTGTTGAGTTTCATGACTTGTGTGCTTGGAAAAAAATGAGTGTAGGTGAAGGAAGGTGGGGTTTCTCTTATTTATGTTTTCACTTTAGTATATGGAAATGTTTGTGAGAACAAATGTTATAATGCAGCTTTGATTTTTAGGTGTTTATTTCTGTTCTAATATTGCAAAATAGTTCTTTTTTTCCCTTCTTGAAGTAATTTGAAATGGAAACTGAAAATGACTCTATTATTGTTGTAAACATTTAGTTCTTTGTATTTCTGTTTCTTCCCTCTGCTTTGGATGCATGTGTTGTTTCCCAAACTTCCCTGTAGATGCAATGAGTTGTTAAATTACTAGGCCAGAAAGCTCCTGAAGGCTTTTGTTCTGACAGAAATATTTTTACACTGCTATAATATTATAACATATTCATATGTGGTTTTATGTATTAACAATTCAGTCTCTTCTGTAATTTCTATCAGCAATCATGGAGATATTACTTCCATCAGGAAGGAAAATGAAAGGGATTTATGATCATTTTATTATTGCAACTGTAGTGTAAAGGTTCTTACCTAAATTTGTAAAAAAATTGAAATGAGCCATAATTTGCAGGAAAGAAATGGATGCAGACTTCATGCAAAATCATACTTGAATGCATTTAATTCAGAATTGTATATTTGATAAATGTTAGTCTTAAATCTATAATATCTTTTGACATAAAGCACACAACTGCTCATAGTGTATATGGTAGAAAGTAAGAGATCACTAGCTTCGCAGTATTAAATTTCCTCTGCCTAAGGGTTATTGTTGATCAGACCATGAAAATGAATGTCTGGTTATAATGTATTCATGTTTAAAAGAAAATACAAGTGATACTAAAAATCTGTGGTCACTTAACACTAAATTTGTAATTAAAAAAATATCAGTCCTACAAAAGTATTGATGCTAGTTAAATGCTCTTGGTCAACTTTCAGATTATATATAGTTTGACCACTATGAAGAATATTAAATCTTTTCTTAACTTTTGTTGTATGTGCTTATACATATTTATATCCAAATAAATACATTTTTAAGGACAGTTAAAGTTCTTCAATGATCAATAAAATGTATAATATTCTTTGGGTTTAATATTTATTTTTGGCATTTAACAGCTAATCAAACAGTGTGTGCACTGCAAGTTTTCAACATACTATTGAGCTTCTGTGAATAATAATTACCATTTGACCCTTGGCTGTAAATGAGATGCCAGGTGAAGAAGCACATATGCTTGTTGTGTAGTCTAAATGCAATATAAAAGAAAGAGGGTACACTGTATATGAATTATGATTAGACACAGTTGGTTGCCGCCAGCGGCCGGCTATGCTTTCCCTTTGCTGTCTGCTCCAATTTCTCTTTGGACGGGTTGAGAGAGCACTGCATGTTCAGGTCAAGATGTTTGCCTAGAAATAGTAGTACAGTTGCAGCTGTGTTTGCTGAAGCAGGAGACTAGTTTAAATAGCATTACCATTTATCCAGTCCATTAACAGAACTCTGTAAAATAATACCAACTCTGCATAAACTACAGGACACTGTAATAAAATTACAAGCACTTGTTGACAGATGGGAAGTGTAAGTAAAGGAAAGTGATAGGTTGAGAGTTTAAAAGAGACAGTGCATTATTTCCTATGTCTGGAGACTCTTGATTCAAAGGTAATTAAATGAATTATTTTTCAGGTTACTCTCACATTTAGCAGCCTTCCAAGAAATCTCTCTTGGAACCAGTTAAAATGGATAATTTTAGTCAAAGCAGAAACTGATTCTCTCATTAAGAGTTATCTGCAAAGGTGTTTTGACACATACATTTCAATAGGAAGTAGTATGCTAAAAATAGTATGACTAGCGCTGCAGGGTATATGAATCTTACCTTGCAAGATCCCTTTCAAAGGAAAACGTACATGAACCTCTGTTTTGACGCAATACTGTTAAAATATAGGTGCTGTTGTAAATCCCAGGGGGTAACACAAGTCCTTGTTCAACAAGTATTTTTCTTGCAGGAGCGGGATGCGTTGTTTTCAGTGACCTGTGTGCTCACTCAGGCTAACTCGTACAGCATCAGCAATGGTGCTTTAGTGCAGGGAGCTAGTGTGTGCTTGGCTGAGGCAAATGGATTTTGACTGCTTACTTTGGCTGGTTAGATCACAGCTCATTGATTGCCGTTTGCTGCAGGATACTGAAGGCTGGGCCCAAGCTGTTTGAGGATTTGGTTTTAAAAGATAACTTTATTAATTAGTTGCATATAAAGGATTTTAAATGCCATGCACAAAGCTTGTCCCTTTTGATCTACGTTGCTTGCACTTGGAATGAGGTTAAGCTCCCTTACTGACCAATATTTTCTATATGACTAATAATGACAATATTGGCTTTGAAAAAAAAAAAACAATATTTCTAGTGGATGTGGTCTGATATTAAATACATATCAGAAAGGAAAGGTATCTGATACAGTGCGCTTGAAAAGAAACACATTGTGAATAAGACATTTCTCCTCTAAAGGAAAAATCTTAATACAGTCTGATTAATAAACCCTTGGTTCTGAGGTATCTGTTAGTGACTTAAAACAAAACAAAAAAACCCTATCAGATAATACAAGAAGAAAAAAAAATCTAAAAAAAATCTAAACATAGGAAAAGAAAATTGGAAAAAAATCCTCGGCCAGAACAGCAACAGCAGCAACAACAACAAACCACGCTGCATGGGGGGCCCTTGCAAAAATTCCTCCTGAATTAATTTCTGCCAGCTATGATTAAAGTGTGTGGTACTAGATGTGTCAGACACCATAGTTCTCTGCTTCATTTTACTCTTGGCCTCTTTGGCCCCTGCCACAATAAATCCCACAATGGTTAGGCAGGAATTGCAGGTTACAGTTGCCAGGGTTACCGTTGTCCAGCCGGACCGACATCATTACTCATCCAGCCAGCTACCCCGAGCGAGCAAGTGCTGCTGCCCGCTTCTGTTGCGGGGAAGGCTGCGGACGGCTGATGCAAAGAGGAGGAAAGTTCTCTGGGCGGCTTTCAGCTCTGTTTTTCCAGCTGCTGCAGGGGAACCTGTGATTTGCATCATTTGCGGTTATACCTTCTTTAGGTGTTTGCTGAGTGGTGGGTGGTTTTGTTCTCTTGGTAAAGGTAAAAAGCAGTCAGAGTGGAAAATGCAATCAGAATGGAAAATAAATAATAATAATAATAATAATTAAAAAAAAAAAAAGTGGCGTATGTTAAGCAACTAAAGCAGTGACTTCTAAAATGTTTTTAAGATGCCAGTCTCATTGTTAAGGTAACTGTATTTGAGGCTTAATTCATGGATTTGTCACATCCCATCCTTTTTAATAGTAACCATGGCAAGTGAAACTGCAGTAGTAATTTTATCAATAAGACATTTATCTTTAATCTGGAATGCCTTAATGAGTAGAGAAATTGCTCATTAAAAAATGTTCATTATCCCAAAGCCTCCAAAATCTTACTCCAACTGCAGACAGGTGGCTCTGGATGTTAAAAATCCATTGATGAGCAAGTTTTCCCTTCTCAGAAAGCACTACTGGTGAATCCCTCTTCTGCAAGCGGATTGGTATTGGATCTGCTGCTAGATAAGAGTACTGGGTAGGTTCCCACTGGTGCGTGTGCTGCAGTGACATTAGTGTGCTGTGCGTTATTGCAGAAGTGTGCTGGATGTATAACCAAAAAAAATATTGCGGGAGGGGATTTTTTTTAACCTCTCCATGAATTAATAGTTCACCTTTTTGTTAGATCCTTCCTGATAAAGAGTTTCTTAGCCATTGGTTTCAGTTTTTATGGTTTGTTATGGGCCATTTTAGCAGTCTGTACAATACTACTTGATTTTTATTTTTTTTGTATGACAGATTTGAATTTTATACTTTTAAGAATAAATGAAAACAAGTCTTTCATCACACCAGTATTAATGACTTTTTTTTTCTACTGTAGTGATTAATTTCAAATACAAGAATGCTTAAATTGTTTTCTCTAAACAAATAATAGGTTCCCAACCAGTAAAGTCAGTAAGAACTTAGCAGTTCTAATACTGATGAACTTTTAATTACCAGCATTATTTTATTAGCATAATTTTTGTACAGTAAGCATAGTTCTTAGAAAATAAATATCTTTCAAAATTATTTTTATTAACAAAGAGATCCTAAATATCATATATGTATAAAAAATGTACAATTTTGGCTATGTTGTATTATAAGCCAGTAATTAAAAGGAAATCCCTAATTTAACACACAAGGCTAATTACTATTGCTTGCAGTGTGGATGCGCCATTATCATAGCGGTGCTAACTCAGTGCATTGTCACTAATTCGAAGTCTTAATGCCCTAATCTAAAATGTTTTCAGAGTGAATTTGGTCCCCTATGCTGTAAGTCTGCTGTCAGTTCTGTGAATTTTATTTTTGCTGTAATTTCAGTCCATGAGTAAAGACAGGACTATAAGAATACAACAATCGATATATATTAGATATATCAATGCGATATATATTAAATATATCAATGTTAAGGTTCATTACCTATATGAAGGAGCTGAGTAACTAAGAATCAGTTGCCTACCATGTTAGGTTTGTTGTCTCTCTTCTTTGGCATTCATTCCTGGTATGGAAAATCTAGGAGGCAAAATTCTGTAAGACATTATAAACTGATTTTTTTTTTTTTAATTATTTAATTATTTATTTTTTGCTTCTCTGTCACCTGTTCATTCTTTAATCTAGGGAGAAACATAAATCAGGAGCTTGAATGCTTTGCTTGAATGCTTTATGCAGCTTAGCTTGTGTGTGTGTGCTTTTTCCTCTTGTCCTATTACTTGCCTCTACCTTCAGTTCTCATTCTCTGTTGTAATGTTTCAAAACTGAGAACTCAGTTTACAACCTAGTGAGCAAAACAAATATTACTACAGCTTTGTTTCAGACATAAGCTCTACTTGTGTAAGGTAACAGATGGCAAGATGGCTATCGAGATTTCGGAAGTACTGCAAAAACTTGTACAGTGCAGCAGGTGATTTATTTTTTGAACACATAAATTAGAATTATATATATGCATTTCATGTGCAACTTGCAGTAGTTATATCCTAGCAACAGCAAGCATTCAGCCTTAGGTTTAGTTGAGTAAAAGTGTTGGTGGAACCAGGATGAACTTTTGAAATGTAGTTGGGAGAAAAAAAAAAAAAAAAAAGAGTAAAATGTATTATCACTGTGGCAATTATTACTTAAACTTCACATTAAATAACTCTTCCTGCCCTTTAGTGTTTTAGAGTCTCTTAATCTATAGGCTTTTCATCAGCTATGCTTTTTTTTTTTTTTTTTTTTTTATTTTTATTTCCACAGCACAGCATATGATGCAGTGCAGGGAGGGGAAAAAAAGGTGTACCAAACATAAAACATATAAAATTCAGATTAAACATTGCTAGTTGAATAGTATGGTATTTTTTAAATTGGAAACATTTTTTTTTCTTGTTTCTCTTAAGATAGATGTTTGGTTTTAATTTTGGAGATAATTGGGAAGCATCTTTAAATTGCAGTTAAATGTGTCTTTATTTCTTGCAAAAAAAGTACAATTTCATATATTGTTTTAATGGTGATATTTCATTTGCTGTGGGATAAAATGACATATCATTAAATCTTTACATAATCTGCATTACCAAAGCTATAATTTACTATTTTCAGAAACAAGCATCTGTAGGGATACTTCTATTGACTTTTTATTATAACAAACATTCCCAAACTGTTTATAGTTGCTTTTAATCTTAATTTGAAAATCATGTTAAACACCAAGGAAACACAAATATGGCTTACAGCGATTCTTCTGGACCAACACAATTGTCTGTGGTAGTCATAATCTTTTATTGCTGTTAGCATTTAAATATATCTAATGTAAAAACATGAATCATTAATAATTACTTATTTAACCCATAGCACTTTTAAATAACATGGTGGTATTCAAATTAATTAAGTCTACTTTAGTAATTATGGCCTTGTTACCTCGACCTCCTTGGCCTCAAGCAAAAATAATTATCCTCTGTATTTTTGATGATATGACAGTAATTAAAGAAGTGGAGGATTGAGATAACTGCTTTCTTAATATGAAAATTAAAGTAACTGGTTTTGGATCACCTGTAACCATATTAATGTCCAGTTGGAATCAGTCTCTGGGTTGTTTGTGGAGGGTTAACCATGAAAGCTTTGGTAAATTGTGATATAGGAAACCTTTTAGGCAAGAGTTAAGTAGGAAACTGAATCTCAGTGAAGGAAGTAATGAAAAGTAAAAAGGCATGTCAGAGGAAATGCCATTATTATGTGGTGCAGAAACATGGTGTGAAATGTTATAAAGGGGACATCTGTAAGTCTCAGCTTGCACAGAATGGACGTTTAAGTGCAGCCATGTCATCTTGATTAAAAATAAATAAATAAATAAATAAATAGAAAAGAGGAATAAATCAGGCCAAGGGAAAATGTGAAAGTACAGAGACTTGTCCCTATGATGGTAGGTTTCTTCTGCAAGTGGAAGATTAAAGCCTGACGTAACTGAATAGCTCAGAAAAGTCCAAAGAAAGGTTGATTGCTTCCCCTCCAACAGTTCCAATTGATTGAAAAAAGCCTAATTTAAAGTTCTGTTTGTTCTGTGTCTTAAACCATCAGAATTTTCTTTTAGAACTGGGGGAATGCTCTGGAAGAGAAAGAATCCAAGGATAAAAAGTCATTGCAGGCCAACAATTGTTCCTAATCCTCACAAAATGCTGGAGAAATTAAATTTATTCTTTATTGCTCAAAGTGTTACCTAGGTCACTGGGCGATGGGAAAATTGAACTGGAAGTCGAGTAGGCACAATCTTTGTTTTGTGTCTAGATGCTTAACCTTAGACACGACAAGGCATCTTAGCGTGTTGTGGGAACTCGGTTCAGAGTATTAACACCAGGACGTTTATTACCCTGGATTTATAATAGGCTATGCTGTCAGTAGATGAAAATGTCGTGTTTACATTTCAGTGTTAAATGATCATTTAATTAACACCTAAGGAAAAAAAAAAAAAAAAAAAAAAAAAAAAACTTGTGAAATTCTTAGCAGCTTTTATTGTTGGTTGTTGGTTTCCTTGGAGGTTTTAATATCCAAGTTACTCTGCAATTGCTTCTATAAGTACAGCTAGAAAAGACATTTATGAATGTAGTCAAGAAGGACAGACAGTTTAACCCCTGTTGACCCTTCATCCTGAATGTTGATTTATATAGCATTTTAAATGCATTGAATTTGTTTTAAAGCTTCTCTAAAGTTACTCACATAACATTCAAACAAGAGACGTGTTTTTCCTTTTAAAGTATGTCCCTAATTGTACATTCTGGTAAAGAGAATGTACGTGAAAGAGAATGTATATGAACTAGAATTCATATTTTTCATAGAAAAGTACTTACAAAAATAGAATGTATTAACAAAAAATTTACAATAACTTAATATTAAGATAATTTTTTTTGCAAGATTTGTCTGTATGATCTTAATAGGAATGTGAGATTTTATAAGAAGAAGGGTTATGAAACAGTATATCGTGCATTGGTTGTAGTAGCTACCATCTGAATTTTTCAAAAGGAGTAGTAAATTGGCAAGGGAAGCAACATTACTACAAAAATGCATATCCACTTTAGGCAGCACTGATCTACTTTCATATGTTCCATTGTATCAAAGAAAGTCAAGGCTATCTAAAAGCTTTAATTTGCTCTTGGTCCTTAATAATGCTCTTTGTTGTAATGACGATCTACAAATGCTTTTTGCAATAATGTTCCTACAAAGCATGTTTGAATAGTTTTTTTTGCATCCTGGAGCTAAGGCTAGATGAAATGTTCTTTGTTAAAGAGCAGCTGCTCTTCAACTGATTTTTTTTTTTTTCCATAAATATTCTGTAGTAAAAACTGAAATTACAGCTAGGTTGAAACATTGTATTTTTTGGAGTTCTTTTTTTTAGAGGCGTGTTTTTAATCAGACTGACAGGCTTTAAAACCCCAACTTTAAAGCATGTTAGTAGATTAATAATAAAAACACAGAACAGATTAATTTAATTATTGATGACACAATTTTTTTGGTATACTCTTTCTGATGATCATATCCTTTACACATGTCAATAAGTGAGCAAGAAAACTTAGGAATCTGCTGATACAGTAGATGTTTCTTTTCTCCACACAAATGACATAAAACATCCAATACTTGATGAGATATTACAGCTGCAGTGTGAGTTCTATCTGCCAGTGAGATGTTTTGCACAATTCCCTAAATATATTTATTAAATTGAAACCTAATATTCAGATACAGGCTTGTCAGATGTATTTGCATTTGCTTTTCTTGAAAATATTTGACTGTTTGCAGTTAAAGCAGTGTATTCCCTTTCAGCTAGTACATTTTTTCATCGTGTTTAATGGGAGTTTCTGCAATACCTATTCCTCTAAATTGTGACATCAGGTGAAAGAATACTTGGGATAAAAGAGAGCCTTGCCCTGCCCCATACTTACATTACCTTCTCTTCACAATACAGTCCTGCAATAGATTTTAGTTTTATTGAACTAGTGAATAGTTAAAGTAAGTATGTAAGGAAGTATGTAAGTATGCAGGAAGATGCAGACTTAACTTTCCACAGACAGACTTCGGCTGAAACCATGGTGCACTGTGTGGGATGCAGAGTCCCAGTGTGTAGGCCACATCGATTATCTAAGCAGCAATTAAAGGGACTCTCATTACGGTAAGGATAAGGAAGAGCACAAATAGACAAAGTGCAGTGTTTGGCCTCAGAGAGGAGAGCTGAAGGAAGGGCTGCTGCAAGGGACAACCGAGCCTGTTGTCTCAAACCTTGTAAGACTATTGGAGCCTAGGCTGGTGGTGTTATTTGGGAAAGGCTGCTTATGAATACAGAGCGGAGTTTATTCTCTCCTGCAGACACTTGAGGGGCCGGCTCTGCTAGCGGCTGTTCAGGCCCACCTCATGGGGAATAAAGCTGGGACTTGCTGAACTCTTTTCATCTTTACAGCCAGGCCCAGGTGCAGGCCCTTCCTGGCTCAAGGGTGTTTACAGGACCATGCTCTGAAGGCTTCTTTCCATGGCCCTTAATCTTTAAGGGAGAGAAAGAAGGGGCTGAAATGGGGGGTAAATCTTTGGTTAAGTACTCCTTGAGGATTTGCAGGGTAATGCATACAAGAGACAAAATCCTCGCCTCTTTCTTTTTTTTTTCCCCTTCTGTCCAGACAGTTCAATGACATTTTTATTTTTATTGTGAATGTCTAATCCATAGAGTTGTACAGAAGGGCTGCTTGCACTTTATAAGGTAGCACTTCAGAGTGTGCGTGAGGTTTCGTGGCTGTGGTTCAATGCTTTTATTAGTACTTTAATACAAGGGAGATAGAGGAAACATCAAGCCTCTTTTTTTTTCTTCTTCTGTGGATTTTTCGTAGGAATTCTGGATAGCTGGAAGGGATTTAGGTAGCTGTTTGACCTCAAAACTGAAAAGGTTGCATCTTGTAAGTTCGATAAGGCCCACAGGGAAGGGTTGCAAAGATAGGATAACAGCTAATGTAATGAAAGGGTATTTGTAGTAGCTGCTTCTAAGAGTATAAAGATATGAAAGGCTAAATGGAGAGAAAAAAAAGAGTGTAAATATGTATCTTAACGTGGGGGGAAAAATCTGAAAAGCTTAGCAGAACTAGAGAGAGTAATCAAAGTGAATTACAAATAAGACACACCCAAACATATGCAAACGCTTCATGAAAGCAGCGATATTTTCTGAAATTAGAGAAAATTCCTGTTTGGTCCTTAATACTTCTACATTAGTGTTAAATGTAGTATGTGATTAGTTGGTTTTATCATGTTCTGGTTTTTATGAATTGTGCGTCCTTTGTAAAAAAAAAAATAAGAATCTGGCTTCCCTCCTTAATTGTAGTAATGAGTTTGTAAATTCAATAGAAGAAATGCTTTTGTTTTTTTTCCATTTGTCAAATTTTACAAAACTTTTCCTACGTTGTTCTTTGTTATCATTATTTATACCTCTTCCATCACTTATGTCTACAAGACAAAAGGACAAAATAATACCACCCAAAAAAGCTCCTTATATCAGAGTGATTTTATAGAAATGAAAAAAACAGAACTCTTACAAAGTGGAGAGCCTACCAAATCTAAATAGGAGTGACTGCTGCTTCTTACCAGGTACACTGTCTATAGCAGAGGTGGAGAAGCCAAAAGTTTTCAGCTGACACAAAGTGCAAAGATGGTATATCCTGTCTGAATTTGCTTTTTATGTAGGTTTGGTAGATATATCATTTAAATTTCATAGAGAAAAAAAAATTGTAACTGAGAGTAGCCAGATTTGGGGGTCTAACTGCCAAAGCAGATCATTGTCACCATTCTGGCTGATAACAGTGGCTTTATTTGTTCAAAAGAACATAATCTTACACCATATTACGAGACTTCCTGGGACAGGAAATAATCAGAAAATTGTTACAGCTATGTTGGGGTCTAAAATAAAGAGTACTGTTAGTAAAATTTGTTCACCTAGAGTGCCATATGAACGTGAAAGTGAATTCTGCAACATGCATTGTACTGCTACCTTTACTTTGTAATTTTACATATTAATTTACAATTAAGTTCAAAGCTGCTGGGGTATGGCCAGTTGTGCTACAGACTGTTGAAGTTTTAGATAAGGTGCTGAGCTGAAATATTGGGTCCATTGTCTTTCTATCCTGTTGATGACTGATCTAGACTGTGTAAACAGCATACTGATAAAACTTGTTAGTAGGGATAATTTAAAAAAAATAAAAACAAAAAGAGGAAACAATAATAAGGGATTTAAACATGAAATAAATGAAGTATGCCAGAATTGTTTATCCTGTGTGGATGGGCTGGGGTATGTGGAAAATGTGAAATACTTAGGTCAAAATCAAGACTGATCACAGGAGACACAGGTATTTTATGACACTTAGTGATAATAAGACATAAATCTACAGTGCAGCATGGAGCAATAAGATTGTGCAGTTTTATGCATATGTATAACAGACACTACGGGAAATGGAAAATACAAAAAAAAATTGAACTACACTATGTAGCTCTGCAAAACCAATGGAGAGGTTGGGTTGTTTTCTTCTGGCTAATGTTGTGGAATATGCACTTTTATTTTATTTTATTTTATTTTATTTTATTTTATTTTACTTATTTTATTTTTTATTGCAATGCCTAAAATCATTTCACCGTGATTTTGGCTAAATTGAGTTTTGTTTGTTCTTGTAATCAGGTTGCAAAAGCTTTTTTTTTTTTTTTTTTTTTTTTTTTTTTCCTCATCCAAATGAAATAAAAATGAATGGGATTTAAATTATGGGGAAGGCTTTAAAATAAATATGTGCTGTTAGCTTAGTTATGTAACAGTTGAATAGAAGCAGAATAGAAGCATTGTGTGTGCATATACAGAGTGAGAACAAAGAGCAAAACTAGAGAAATGTAATTGAATTAAGAGGTTGGTTGGTCAAGAAAAGATTTCTGTGATGAGTTGCAAGTCTTTGAGATGGGTGACCTAAGAATGATCATTTGGCATACAGTCGGTACCCTGGTTAAAATACTAGTAATGCTTCCAAAGTCAATCAATTCTTATTAGAGAAGTGGAACTTGACAGTCTGCTGAAATTATAAATTCACAAAATTTAACATTTAGGAGTAAGAATGGGTATTGGATTCACTCTGCAAGAGCAGGAAATCAAAGCTTTCTTTGCCATGAATTTTATTCACTGCAGGTGTCTGTTATAATCTGTCTTCATAGTGAATTTATTCACAAAGGAGACAAGTGGGGAGAATGGCCTAATTCTATTTTACAGTATGACAGCTTGCACTGTTATGCTTTATGTAATGTATTTGACTAGGATGGTGAAATAGTCAGAAGGAGCAAGCATTGCTAGCAAATGGTACATTTTATTACTAGATAGGCTCTAGACAGTGAGTTGGTAATAGGTACAAACTTATAAAAACATTGGGAAGCTAAAATTTTTACCTGAAAGTGGTGAATACTGTATTTGACAGTGTAGATTAGAAATCAGCTGATGGCTGTTATACTTGTCTTACAAGAGCTGCAGGTCATCATGATAGCTTTTAACAAAGGAATCTATCAGTCTAAAGAGCCTGCCAACACTGGCAGAAAAGTGTTGAAGTGTTATTAGTGTATTATTTCAAATGCTTTCTTCTAAATAAATTCAGATTAGAGTACACAAGGATTTTTGCATGTTTTAATAAACAAAAGGAGAAAGAATTTTGTATCTAAATGTATCTAAATAAAATCACAAGGTTATGCTACTGTTCCTCTAACAGACTTGAAGGTTTGTTTACGGAAGTGAAATACTGTTAGCATCAACACAACTTGCCTTCATGTATTCCATGGAAGAGGAATTTGAGTGTTCATGCCTTTTATGCATGCAGCAAGGCCTTAGTGTGTGATATGTCAGTGTGGAAATATATTAGCAAGGGTAATTGTTTGGGCTTTCATGATGGTGTTTAAGAACATAGAATCATAGAATGGCTTGGGTTGGAAGGGATTTTAAAGATCACCCAGTTCCAACCTCCCTACCTTGGGCAGGGAGGGACACTTCCCACTATACCAGGTTGCTTGATGATAACATATGAACAACAACAACAACAAAAAAATAAAAATAAAAAAATCCACAGCCTTTGAAGTAGTCAGAGTAAAGATATATTGCAGCTGGAGATGCCTCTCTTAAAAACATTTTTGAGCTTGTCCAAAGGAAACTAATCAAGATAAATATTATCTGTAAATATTACCTGCATTAATCTTGCATTGTTATTTGTTGAATTAGATGTATGTGTTTGGAACTTAATGCCTTCATAGAATAAGAATGTGATAAAGGATGCTATAGTTCCAGAGTTCTAGTTCATGGTTCCTTAGCAATGTAACATTATTTGACTGTGCACTTGGTTGAAATTGGAACCTTAGACTTGTTTTTTGTAACAGTATTCATTGCCTCTTTTTTTTTTTTGTTGTTTGTTTTGTTTTGTTTCTTTCCCCATGATCTAGCTGTGGGTGAGCTTGTTTTGTAAGAAAGTCTGCTGTTCTTAATCTGCCTTTTTGTTCATTTTACTTGCATTTTTTAATTATAGTCATATGACTTCGTATTGTCCATTGTGTTTTATTTTGGCTTCTGAACTCAGAATGACTTTCCAATTACTTTGCTAAATGCAAATGTTGCAGAAAACCTTTTAGTGGTGTAACATCTCACCCTGCTCAATACTAGTGCCAGGTCTCATGAATTTGGCAAGTATTTAAGCAAAAAGTAAGAGTAGTTTTGTATCTTCCAAAGAAGTTACAGACAAAATGATCAATGTATCCCTACTGCTCAAGTATGTGTTCATAATTATTTTGATACTCTAAGGTTAATGAATTTGCTTGGATCTGCTAGTAATCTCTTTCATTTTAATGTCAGATGTGGAAAATCCTGGGTCTATTTCCTGTAAAATCGGTTAGGAAAAGAAATGGAATACAGAAACAAAGTTATGACCAGTAATTAAAAGCTAAATGAATAAAATTAAATTAAAAACAAAAAAAAAAAAAGGAAAAAATGTTTCAGTTTAAAAAGTTGGGTGGTCCGGAAGATTGAAAGGATGTTCTGACTTTGGTGTCAGTTCCTTACCAGTGGAAAATACTGTATAACCAGAAATCACATTTTAATTGATGCTTTGTTTTGCTTTATCCTTAATTAGAATATCCTGCTGGGTGTAGTTTTATCAGCAGTGCTTTGAGATTGTGTAATGGTTAAAGAGGATTACACTACGTAAAACTTTCCAGATAGGAGTGTCATTTTATTTATTTTATTATTTTTATTTTATTTTTTTTTTAAGAAATGTGGTGTGAATTAACTAGTTTTGAAAGGAATCGTGGTGAGCTTTTTTTTTTTTTTTTTTGAGGGGGGGAAGGAGAGGGCTTGAAGAACGTTTGAAAAATATGGTTTTGTTTGGTCTTTGTTTTATTCTTTTTGTTTTGTTCTTGGATGTGAAGTTGGAGATGTGAATCAGAAGAAACAGCTCCAGAATGTATGAACCATAAGGGGAAAGTAAGGCAATATCTACATTGAAGTTCTATATAGAATTGGTACTCCGAAGTAAGCCTAGGTAGTGTTTGAACACATGGGAATTTCTTAAAATAAACACATCCACAAAGGGAAAATGTGATAATGACTTGATGATGATGAGTGTCTGCTGTTACGGGTCCAGTGAGATGCAAGTGCCAACACCCCAGCCTCTACACTATGATCCAAATTGTAATGAAGGAATTTGGCAGCTCTGATGCCTTTATGTGAATGTATTACCATGGCTATGAAGATAAATATTTCCAAAGTGGAAATACTAACAAATATTTGGTCACTTCCAAGCAGATTATAAGTGAAGAGGCATACTAAAAGAACCAAGATAAATAAGAAAAGGAAACATATCTTCTGAGTACGTGTGTTCCATTCCTGCTTCTCTGGGCTTGGTCTTTCCTTTTAAAATCAATATATTTAGACAGATAGATGCATTCTTTGTGAAAGTTGCATGCTAGTTTCTTAATTTCTTCCAACTTCCTTCCTGTTCTTCCCCTTCTGTGACTCTCCTCTTATGCAAACATCCCTGATTAAAGCCTGAAGCTTGCTGGAAGTTTTCTGTTCTGTATTGCAGGCCAGCGGGCTGTCCGATACCACAAACTATCTACCAAAGTGCAAGATTATTCACAAGGGCAGGCTCCCCCTTGTGGGTACAGAGCTGGTTACTTGCCAGCCTTTCATGAGCTCCTTGGTGCTGCATGAATTTAACCTAAACTTTTTTTTTTTTTTTTTTTTAAGTTAATATCTTTATATAATTCCAGAGTAATTTTTTGTATCCTCAAGTAGCTATCACGGCAGACTGACCTGAAAACTAACTCAGAAAGCAGATTTATAGAATGGGAAAAATACTGACAGAACACAAAGATCTTTCCTATTTGTGTTGCAACCCCTTTTCCTTCTTTTTGATGTAAACTATTCCTGTATAAACTAAATACATTGGCTTTTTCTTAATATTCTGCCTAGCTTCTCTGCTAAATAGGCTTGTGTCCTGTAGGGTGGATGTCTACCATATGGTGCTGATACCTGTGGTGAGTATCAGCCCTTGTGGCTGGCAGATTATTTCGTGTCGGGTTCTCTGGGTTTCTGTGCCAAAGGTTAGGGAGAGCTGTATTGCTTTGGGTAAGATGAGGTTGTCTGTCCTCTGTTTTGAATTATGATGCACGATTCTGCAATGGAATCTGGGCTATGGCAGAATTTAGAATTTCAGAAATTAAAATTTTGAATTTCAATGGTAGAATTTAAAATTGTTAAAGGTAGTTTTTCCAGTCTCTTCACTTGGCTGACTCCTCCTTGCGAGGTGTTCAATGCAGCTCAGTGAGTGACTTATTTACAACAGCTTAAGAGGCTTTTCTCTTTGCCCGCTAGCCCAAGCTGAGTGAGTCATCTGAGATCAAGCTGTTGACAGAGGAGATGCTTTCAGAGCTGCAGATGGCACTGCCAGCATCTTAATGAAAGCTGGTGCCAAGGCAAGCATATAAAAATGTAGGAAACAATACCGTAAATTGCATGTGAATCTTAAGAAATAGTGATGTGTCTGTAGATGAAAGATGCTGTGCATTTTTCATAATGACAAGAAAATTAATCTTCCCCACTTCCATTTCCATCAGAGCCAGCTTCCAGCCCTGTCTTTAATGCCTACAGTTAATTGGGCTGATAAATCAATCAACACAATTTCCTAGTATTTGGACATAGTCTCTAAAGTGAATAACTATCTGGGGGTAACATGCTTACCTCTTGAAATTCAAAACCCTTCTGGTTCTTCCAGATTCTCTTTTTTTTTTTTTTTTTCTTTGACACTACTAGCCAGTACTTCTGTAATCTACATATACAGGATTCTGGCTGAGGGAGCTGAACTCTATATCTCTCCATTATTCTCGATTTGTTCTCATTACCCAAGTTTTTTGGCTGCTCTTTTCATACATTTTTTTTTTCAGTGTGAAATGGGTAAGATGACTGTAAGAACGTAGTGGCAGACGATACCACCAAGTGATGTAGCCTGCACATTGAGCCAGAACCAAGAAACATTGCAAATTATATAACTTCCTATCTTGCAGATGGTCACTTGAAAATGCTGATGATAGTTCCCGGGGATGTTGTTTAGCTGTAAAATATCTGTAAGGCATTTCAGAAATAAAGAATATCTCCATGCATTCATCTCTCTTGCACGCCTAAATTATGACAGGTATTAATTCCTGAGTCATCATCCACTTTATATTTGGAGAAAGATGCTATGGTTTCTCCTGTATTTGTGGACAGATATTTTGGGTTATGGACTTTGTTGTTGTTGTTGTTGTTTTCCCTCCAGCTCTTAGATCTTAGAGTTTCAGGGTTTTCTTTTTCTTAATGAAACACAGGCTTGTCAATTCTGAACACAGAGTCACAGGACTGGGAATATTTCCATGTCAAAATTTTTATTTCCTCACCAACACAAGCTCTGACAGTGTATAATGCACTTAAACCTGTAATTTGACAGTGTTCCAGCTTAAGTTTCCTGGGCAGTCAGGAGGAAGTTCATGCTAGTCAAATCTCCTTTTTAAATATCATGGATCAATGAAAGAAAAAATTAGGTGCAATGAAATAGAGGATCATTTAATGGATAAGGTAGCAATAATTTCTGATGACACTTTCTTCTTGTATAACTTGTCAGAGCTCAGGGCATATCATGTTTAGTCATGCTTCTTCCATTTTTCAGTTATCACCTTTATCAGATTCTTGGGTACAGTGAAAGCTTTTTGTCTTCTCAATTTCTTCAGCATAATATTTCTAATATTTTTATCCTTTCTCCTTTGCTGTAGTGTCCTGAACTTTGATGTGACCTTAATTATTGGTGACTTTCACCATTGATAGACACAGTGATATCTAGACTTTTGTCTTTGCTGGAGAAGATGACTTTTTTCCTCCTGAACAATTTCCTTTTCTGCATTCTTAATGGAAAGTCTGGTTAGTCTAGCTTTATTATAAATGATTTCCAAGACACTTTGTATAAAAATACATATTTTCTTTTTTACTTTCTATGGGAAACATTGTGTGGAGGAGAATAAAAATTATGTGCTTGACTTAGAAGGCACTGCCCCTATTAATAACACATTTACCTTTTTTTTCTTTAAAAAAAAAAAAAAAAAGAAAGAAATCATACCTGAAAAATAAATATCTATTTTAAATAAATGACTATAAGTGATTTTACATGTAACTTCCAATTGCACAAGGGTAACCATGACATTACTTTTTGTTCCTTGTGCATGTTAGTAGCTTTAATTTAGTAGATTTGTTAAATGTGTCTGTCATTGTGTTAAAAATTTTAATTACTGAGGTTTGTGAAAGTGCTTCCAAATACAAGAGGTATTTGTAGAAAGCTGGATAGATTGACAAGTGATTGACAGGGTAAATAGTCCCACTGTGTTCTGATATCCCATGCTGTGGTGCAATGCTACAGATACGACATAAGCCTCAGGAAGTAGCTGCAATCCAATTTTTATTAAATTCTTAGTAGCAATGTATCTTGACATTATTGTTAATTAGCAAAATAAGTGTACCACTATTTTTAATTCTTCTGCTTAGAGAGCTAAACTGTAATTTTGCAGTCCTATAACATGCTAGTATAACTTAATAGTGGTATGTTCATCGGTGGAAAAAATCATACGAAAAAAGCCATGTTCCATATAATAACTGTAGACTAACACTGATTGTCCTAATCTGCCTTCAGAACAATAACTATCAAGTCTATGAAGCTCTTAATTTTTCGAAAAAAAAAAATAATAAAAAAGTACAGTTTTACCTTCCTCTCACCCTCTCCTTCACCCCGCCTTCATGAAGGGGAAAAAAAAAAAAAAAAAACAAAACAGCACCACAAAAAAAAAAAAAAAAAAGAAACAACAAACACACACACACACACACAAAAAACCCACAAACTAACACAAGAAAAACAAACCTCTAAAAGCAGAAATGCATTTGTTTGTTCACTGTGAAGGTCTTTGCTTTGTAAAAACCGGTAAATCTGAGGATGTTTATTGACTCTTGAGTGAAGAAAGTAATTCTCTCATTTTGAAGGTTTTGCAGTTATAACTTAACTACATTTCTTCTAGGGAGCCAAAAGGCAGCCAGTGTAACTTTTATGCAATGTTAGAACTTAATCTTAAAGAATCACATGTGGATCAGGGAGATGTATGCCTGACACATCTCAGGTTAAGGGGGTGTGGTGGTTTTACTCAGCCGGGCAGCTGAGCTCCACCGCAACTGCTCTCTCACTCCCCCTTCTCAAAGGGAAAGGGGAGAAAATACGATGAAAAGGGCCCAAGGGCTGAGATAAGGACATGGAGATCACTCAATTATTGCACAGGCAAAACAGAATCAGTATAGGGAGATTAAAGAAATTTATTGCCTATTACTAACAAGCTTGAGAAGTGAGAAACAAAGAAAACAAACTAAAACTACCTTCCCCCATCCACCCTCTGCCACCTCCTTGACCCAGGCGGCACAGGGGAACAGGGAATGGCACGTCATCTCCACTGCTCCTTCATGGTCACTCTCTGCCTCTGCCCCAATGTGGGATCTTCCCATGGGATACCATCCTTCCCCAGTTGATCCTGTGTGGGCATCCCACAGGCAGCAGCTCTTGGAGAACTTCTCAAGTAGGGGCCCATACCATGGGATCCGTCCATCAGGAGCAAACTGGTCCAGCACAGGTTCCCCATGGGTGGCAGCTCTCCTCAGACCCCCTACTCCTGCGTGGGCTCCTCTCCATGGGCTGCAGCTCGAGCCCGGGGCCTGCTCCTGCGGGGACTCTCCATGCGCCTCCTGCAGGCCACATCCACATGCTACACCAGGGGCTCCTCTCAGGCTGCAGCGTGGGGATGTGCTCCATGTGGGACCCATGGGCTGCAGGGGGACAGCCTGCTCCACCAGGGGCCTCTCCACAGGCCACAGGGGAACTTCTGCTCTGTGCCTGGAACACTTCTCACCCTCCTTCTGCACTGACTGTGGGGTCTGCATGGCTGTTTCTCACTCCTCTCTCCCTGCTGCTGTTGTTTAGCACTTTTTCCCACTTTCCTAAATATGCTTTCACAGAGGCACAAACAACATCACTTATTGTCTCGTCTCTGGGCAGTGGTGGGTCCCTTTTGGAGCTGACTGAAACTGGCCCTTATCTAACATGGGACAGCTTCTGGATTCTTCTCACAGGGGCCACCCCTGCAGTGCCCCACTATCAAAACCTTGCCATATAAACACACTACAGGGGGCTGGCAATGTTAACTGCTAACCGGATCTTTTGCTGTTTTGAAGTCTGTCTGAACCAGACTTCAGATGTGTTCTCAAACTGGACCCTCATTTCATGTAAGTAGCTATCTTTTCCATGTTGCCTAGAGGTTTCACACAGTTTGACAACTTGCTTTTCATTTCCTTCTGAATGGGTCATGGCCAAGTGTCTAACTGTGTTAAGAAATATTGTAAAGTCAGGCTCAAAACTCCTCTTCACCTTTGTTAGTACAGAGAAGTCTAGATGTTAAGTGAAGAAAGACTTCTCAGGGTTCTACTGTGGTGTTTTTTGTCGTTCATTTGTTTTTTAAAGCAATATCTTTAGGCTTTACCCTTAGCCATCTCTCTGCTAAATTTAATGAGCATTTTCACTTTGCATCTTCCTAAAATGTCAGTGTGGTGCTCTAACCTTGCCATGTAACTTAAGAGATTTTGATCGTGAATGATTAGATAGTGAACTATGTAGTAGGCGTTTCCCTAAAAATACACCTTTTGTGGCTGTAAGTATTAAAAGAGCTGGCATATGCTAGTGTGTTCTGCTGAGTGTAGTGGAGAAGAAATAGCTGAAAATGTTGTGAAAGGGAAATGGAAAGTGGATTTTGGGAATGAAATCAAAGCTATTTCTTTATACAGTACATGCTACTACCTGGACCTGTCCATTTCCTTCCCCAGTGCTTTGGCAAGTAGCTTCAAAACCTGCAGAACAGAGGCAGCATGGGCCTGAGCTCATTCTGTTGCCTCTTAGGAAACTGCTGAGTGACTGGAGCTGCTCAGGAGGATGGGGGTCCTGAGTAGAAGCTGAAGGAAGAGCGTTCATGCCCCTTCCACTTCTGACGAAGCAAGAATGCAACTGAGAAGAGGAACACAAACACTCTTTTATAGAAAATATAAATAATTGATGAGAAATAATTGATGAGCTCTCAGATTTTTGAGAAGATCTTTCTGGAGGGTGCTGAAAAGAAATACTGACTCTCTTCCTAAAGGTCGTTGTTGTAGAAAACTAGCTTTTTAATTTTTTGCCTTTTGGACATGTTGTGTCTTTTCTCCAAATGTTTATGATCCAATGTTCCTACTCCTTCAGATACTTCAGATAAAACTAATCCTCCTGCATTAGTTGTAAAACCTTCTTGGTTTTACAGAGGGTGACTGAATAAATTCATTGTTAGGGTAAGGGACTTTTCATTAGAGGGGTAAAACAGAACAGAGACCAATAAAACTTCATCTATAAATAAAAGTAAGAAATTATTAAATTGAGAGTTGAGTGACTTATGTGTTGTAGTGTTGTTTTTTTGTTTGTTTGTTTTGTTTTGTTTTGTTTTTATGCTTTGCCAAACATTTCAGCATCTTAAATAGGTTTTACTTTGGCAGTAGGTATGGGAGAATTTTTCTTCAAGCATTGTTATACTTGAACTTTTCACAACAGAACCCAAGTATTTTAATGACAAAATTACTAGGTCTCTTCTGATAACTGGAGTTGCAAAGGCAAATAGTCTTATTCCAGAATCTAAAACCTTCCTTATCAAGAAAAAATCCAAAATAAGAAAAAACTCAGAAGCATTTTTTCCTGTAAAGAAGCATTTTTCCCACATTATGTGCATTAGTGTCTCTAGCATTCAGTGATACTTAATATGAAAATAATTGAATTTTCAGAAGGCTGTGTCCTCAAAGCTACCTGAAACCTGCAATAAAGAAACTTAGAAACTATCAACATCTAAAAAAATATATATGAACACAGAACGTAGAATTAATATGATTAATTTCTTGTACTTCAGAATGGTGTTGAAAATACTTTCTGTTTTCTGATTTCACTAATGGATGTCTCCATTGAAAATTAATTCAGAATTCACAAATTTATATATAAAAACACTTCATTAAGAAAATATCTGAGTTGGTGGAATCGTGTTGTCTGATATCTTGTCATTACGAGTTGTTGTCTAGGTGAAACCATCTGCATTAATCTTCTAAATTGAAGAATATTTTAATGTTAGAGTTTATAAGCTAAAAAGTATGAGGACTGGTTCTCATACTCTTTGGTCCTATTTCTGTAATACCTTTAATAAAATGTGACTTAAGTAACACTGCATTTTTTTTTCCATTGGAGCACACTAAGACTCTTTTGTGGGTCATGGTTTTGCAGAGAAATGTCCCAAACTTTAAATAGAGGTGGATAATAAGATTAGAAGTTAAAGCAAAGAATTGTAACTGCCACTGAAGGAATAGCTTTGGTTACAGAAATGCAGATACAATCTTGTGATTTTTGCAATACAAGTAAGACAAACACCACCTATTTCTTAGCAAAGTCTTGTTCGTCTGGAACCTGGATATGACTGATGTAGAAGAGGGAGAATAAAATTATTAGTTTGGCCCAGGTGAAAGAATGATAAAAACAGTGAAATACATTTTTTTTCTCTTCTTTGTTTGGCTTTTACATGCTTACTGTCATTCTCTTTCCCTTAAACTAAGGTCAATACCTTGCACTTGCCAGCCTGCTCGCATTCTGGCTTGCATCAGGAATAGTGTAGCCAGCAGGACCAAGGAGGTGATCGTTCCCCTGTACTCTGCTCTGGTGAGGCCACACCTCAAGTCCTGTGTTCAGTTTTGGGCTCCTCACTACCAGGAGGAGCCTCACTACATTGAGGCCCTGGAATATGTCCAGAGAATGGCTACGAAGTTGGTGAAGAGCCTGGAACACAAGCAGCTGAGGGAACTGGGGTTGTTTAGTCTGGAGAAGAGGAGGCTCAGGGGAGATCTTACTGCTCTCTACAACTACCTGGAAGAAAGCTGTGGGGAGCTGGAGGTCAGCCTCACAGATAACTAGTGATAGGACTAAAGGGAATGGCCTCAAGTTGCACCAGGGGAGTTTAGGTTAGAAATTAGGAGACGTTTCTTCTCAGAAAGAGCACTCAGATATTGGAACGGGTTGCCCAGGGAAGTGGTGGAGTCACAGTTTGTGGGAGTGTTCAAGGAAAGGTTGGACTTGGCTCTTAGGGACATGGTTTAGTGGGTGATATTGGTAGTAGGGTGATGGTTGGACCAGATGATCTTGAAGGTCTCATCCAACCTTAATGATTCTGTGATTTCCTTCAACCTTCAGGATCCTTCGCTTCCGGAAGTTGATGTACCTGCTGTGTTCCTAGATATATCTAGGGGTTTCCTGACAGCAAAAGCTGTCTTTGCAGATGTTCTCCCCCTATATTTAGACTTCCTGACCCTTGTCCTCCTCATCCAGCACTGGTATCTTCTCCCTGTCTTTTGTTCGGAGTTAACTTAGCTATTTTTTAAATGTATTTGCAGAATCTGGTCCTATCTGGAAGCATTTTGTTCCCAGAGATCCAGATGAAAAGGGTAAGGCTGTGGAAAAAACAAACAAACAAACAAAAACTTATTTCTGACTCCCTAAATGAATCTAAGGAGGTGAAAGCTGAGACCAACAGGCTATTCCCTACAGTACATTAATTTGATCAAACTTATATTCACTGCCGTCTATCGAAGTGGCATATTTTTCAAACGAACCATAGAACTCAAATACTTGCTTCAAGTGAGCTTGGTAGCTCCAAGTCAGCTTGTGTTTATGAAAGTATGCATGCCTGCTTAACGCTCAGTGCAGTTGGAATGATTTTAAGGCTGCTGAGAAGCTATGTTGTTGCTCTGTTTTTATCTCACTGAGATGTAGCCTAGTGTTTTTCATATGTTTATATGCCTTAACAGCATAAGGCAATGTTACACTCCAGTAAACTGAGAGCCCAACCGTATCCTGGGCTGCATCAAAAGCAACATGGCCAGCAGGGTGAGGAAGGTAGGAAGGTGATTCTCCCCCCCGCTCTGCTCTCATAAGACCTCACCTGGAGTGCTGCATTCACCTCTTAGACCCCAGCACAAGGACATAGACCTATTAGAGCGAGTCCAGAGGAAGGCCACAAAGATGATCAAGGGGCTGGAACACCTCTCCTATGAAGACAGGCTGAGGGAGTTGGGGTTGTCCTGTCGGGACACAACCTTAGAGTAGCTTTCCAGTACCTAAAGAGGGCTACAGGAAAGCTGTGGAGGAACTCTGTCAGGGAGATTAGTGATAGGACAAGGTGTAATGACTTTAAGCTAAAAGAGGGTAGATTTAGATTAGGTATAAGGAAGAAATTCTTTCCTATGACAGTGGTGAGGCACTGGAACTGAGTTGCCCAGAGAAGTTGTGAGTTCCTCATCCCTGGAAGTGTTCAAGGCCAGGCTGGATGGGGTTTTGAGCAACCTGGTCTGGTGGGAGGTGTCCCTGCCCATGGCGGGGGGTTAGAATTAGATTGTCTTTAAGGTTGCTTCCAACCCAAACAATTTTATGATTCTATGATAACTGAAACTTTCCCAATAAAAAGATTGGGAGAGTTCTTTCCAACCTGTTTCTATAACAGTAAGAAAACAGTAGTCATTTTAATAATCATTGATGTCACCATATTAAATACTTCCCGTTATCTTAACTTGATTGATTCACAGACAAAATCTTTTAGATAAATTATTTTCTATATTGTTAGTGTCTTCTTGCAAAGATACAAACTAGGTTATAAAATAAAATAAATTTGCACTTTTACAACTTCATTCCTATTGCTGCTGTTAATAATGCAACAGAACAAAATTAGTTCTTGAGCTGTTGAAGAAAGAGTCTTAACTAACCCTTTTTTTCCTGCTCAGTGGACTGTTCTGTTGATCTGCATATAAGTTACAGCATCAGTGTATTAGGTGCTCTGATCTGCTGTATTTTAATTCTGTTGTTGAATACATGAACTACTACCCTCCTGAAGTAGTAATTGCTTTAGTAGGTGGAACATTTCTTTCATTGATTATTACTGTGAAAAGCTACAGAATGGCTTTTAACAAAAGCTAAAGGTAGTGTTCCAGCAGCAACAGTGAAGTTAGGTGGCCTTTCAATGCATTCATCAAGGTCCTGCTTTTGACAGAGAAACAACCATTTACAAAGAAAAATGCATTTGTATTCACAGTAGTGCAGAAAATGCAAACCTTCTGATATACTTTGATAGTGTAAAAGAGGGTGAAGGTGGAAAGAAAGGCTTTAAAAAAAGAGTGGCTTAGATTTTTTTCCTGAAATTCCTCAGCTCTCTCTTATTTAAACATTTCAGCTGTTTTTTCCCCACTATTGACTATTCTGATTTATTATTATGACTGAAAAAAAGGATTATTTAAGTTGGAATTATAAATTAAATCTATCTATCTATCTATCTATCTAATAATATCTATTGCCCTTTTATTCTTCAAATCTCACTTCTGTGTAGTGCAGTGTGTCTTGCTGAATACTTGCAGATAGTTTTCAGGCTGTTTCTAGTTAGCTGAAGAATCTGGCAGTTTATCTAACAGGGGGGAAAAAACAGAACACATCATTTATGCCCGGAGCATTCTATTTCTGTCCTTCAGTATATTTGATTGTGAGACATGCAAATGTATTATGTTCGTCCCAAACTAGGTTTGAAGTATTTCATATCACTGGTTATCTGCTTCATATTATTTAAGGATCAACATGTAGGGCTGTTTTCAGAAGAGCAGAGACCTCTCTGTTCTCCCATTAATTTCATCTGTTTTCTTACAAATGCACTCATTTCCTTTTTTTTTTTTTTTTTCTGTAGCACTTCTACAACTTTTTTTTTCTTTCTTTTTTTCTTTTTTCCCTAGCTTCTGATTGGTTTCATTTTCTGTGCCTTGATTTTAAGCATTTTAGGATGCTGAAACAGAGACAATAACTGTCTTTTTACAGCAGTCATAATATAAATTAAAGCTCTGTTTGTGGTGTTTTTCTTGCATTTCAATTCATGTTAATTTTAAGTATATTCTCTATATGAGTATAAAATTATCCTGTTTTCAATTCTTATTAATTAATTAGGGATGTGGCCTTTGCTTTTCGTCTACAGAATATCTGAAAAGATAGGAAAGTAATCCCCCCGGCACCTTGTTTTAACAATGATGCTTGTGCTTGTTTTTGTGAGTAATCAAGTAGTTGACTATTGCCATATTTACATATTTACAGTGTACATCTGGGATATTAGTTATGTTTTCCTGAAACGTGTAGAGGTGTGGGAGAATTTGTGCTCATCTTTGATGCTGAGTAAATAGATCAGCTGAGTAAATAGATGCAGCAGGACTAAAGCAAAACATACTAAGCTAGAGTCATATGTCTAAAATAGCCAGGGAAGAAGTCACTGTTTATATTCTACCCTCTGGGATTTTTTTAGAAGTGGAATGAATATCCTTAAGTTGTTCCTGAGGCAAGGAGACTACGTATTTCTTAACTTTCTGGAGGCAGTCTATAATGGTCAAGATGCATGATTTTCTGAGATGTTTCACTGCTTAATGGATCTAAAGCCAACTGAGTCAAAGAAAGAAACTGTAACGCAATGTTTCAGTGTGCAGTCCACAAATTGGGTCCATGCTTCTCAGCTTTTTCAAGACTGGGATGATGCTTGGCATGAACAAAGGCTGCAGTGTAGTTACATGCTATATTGCAGGTAACCTCCTCCAAAGTCAAAGTGCCAACTGAGAGTGATTTAGGTTTGCAGTTTGCACCCACGTGCCTTTACTCGTCTTGAAATTCCTCACTTTTATAGTAACTTCTTGTAAGTCTTGAATTGGTGCCCAGGTCCCCTTTTAGGTGTCAAAAAACAGGTTTATTAGGAACTTGCAAGCTGGCAAGGAATGATTTAAGAAAAACAGTAGGAAATGCTGAGGGCAGATGTGTGGCTTAAGAGTTCTTCCTCCACACCTGTTGGGTGAGTCTCCTTTGTATCGTTGCTGGTGTACTTTCTCTTGACGTTGGGCTAGCTAAACTTTTCTCACAAGAAACAAGAGAAAGCTAAACACAAGTTATCTGAATGAGAAAGGTGACTGCTGTGATTTATCAAGCTAGACAAATAGAACTTTCCCATTGAAGGCTGATTTTCGTCTGCACCCATGCCTTGAAGAGATGCATCCAAGGGCCCAGGAGAAGGTTGTGCTCAGGTACTGAATGTTTTGGAACTTAGTTCTCTTAATTTTTTGTTTTGAAAATATTCCACTGCACAGTGAAAATGAAAATTGGTTTTAATTCTGCTCTCTGACATTGCATTATCACTGGTAACTCCTCTCTCCTTTTCCCCAAGCCTTTTACTGAATATTTGGTTGCTCTTGCAGAGTAAAACAGTGTTGGAAGAATGCTGCAGCCTGGTGGTTAGAGTAATCACCTGAGATGTAGAACATCCAAGTTTCAACACTTTTCAAAAAAGGTGATGTGAGAACAACTGCACGGAATCTCTGGACACTAAAATCAGCCTGTTACTTGAAACAGTGATCTGCTTAGGCCCAGCAAAATCTGTAGTTTGGGGATGGAGTTGCTTAATTTTGTCAGGGTTATGGCATTAGGGAGTCTGCAAGTGTCTGAATGTTCGAACTTAGGTGGTCTTCTACGTACTGCCTAAATAGCACAAATGCCCCTGTCATAGAGTTTTTAGTTATGTAGAGGGTTAGGTTGCAGCTGAGCAGGAAATTTGAGAGCATCAGTGATTTCTGAATATTGGTACCTGCAACTAAGGCATTTTGTGGATTTAGTTCTTGGTGTTTCCTGCAGGTACAGTCCTTTTGTATGTAGGAATCTTTGTTATTCAGTTATTAACATTAAAAGAGCTTTTGCAGTTTGTCATGTTAGAAGCTTTAAGTGGTTAACCTGAAACATGATGCTGCCTTAATATAAGATCGTTTTAGGTTACCCAGATTCCCATTGAACTCGTGTTCATTTGTTGAGATGGCTTGCCATTGTTATCTATGGAGTTTATAACTTCTTAAAATGTTCTTGCAAATCAGTTCTTGAAACAATGAACAATGTGCTTAAAAAGAAAAATCCCAGAAAGTAATAATTTGGAGCTAGTTCAGTTGTACTGGAATAAGGTGTTTGGTGTTTGTTTCCCCCCCTCCTGCCCCGTATTTAATAAGAACACCTCGCAAAGAAAATATATAGAATTTATTTATAATAACAGTTCACAGTATGTTTTTATACTACTAATAAAATGCTGGTATTCGACAGAGAGCTTTCAGGTGCTAGATTTATTAAGACCTTTTTTTTCCCCCCCCCCCCCCCCCCCCTTTTTTTGAAGGCTAGGTTTGGAAGAAGGCCATTTTGAATTTTATGAGGAGAAATTTGTTACAGTTGAGCCAAGATATAATATCTGTGATGCAGTGTTAGAAATAGAACCAGTAGTAAGGGTGTCTTAGAGACAGAGTAATTTTTAGGAATTGAAAGCATTTTTTAAAAAAATCATATATTATAAATAACTTAAAGTATCTGACATTATGTATACAATTAAGTGTCTGAAGTCTTAACAATGTCTGAGTACTTACAGAAAAGGCATAAAGGTTTCCCCCTATCATTCCCCCTCACAACTTGTAAGTGCTTTTAAAAAGCATCACTAAAAAGACATTAAGAAAACAGGGATCAATCCTGGCCCTTGATTTGTGTGTTTCACAGGCAGCCTAGTCTGGAGGGACTTCTAAAGTAGGCAGCAACTCCCAACCTCACTCAATGTTACTTTCTTGGCATAGCTCTCCATTTGAAGTTTTATGTTTAAACTGCAGTTTCTTCCACCTATATGTGTTGGTCTATACGTGCCCACCTTCATACATAACTTTATTGCTGCAGGCAGTCCTAGTCAATGTTGTATCAATGTAATTTTTCCTCCCAAAATTGGAAAGACCATTCTCTTGATGAAGGATAATGTTTCTGAATGTAAGTACTGTATCACCTGTGGAATTTTTATGGTGGTGTGGGATAACTGTGCAGAGCCCGTTAATCCGTGAATGGGTTGATATTCACACGTTTCAAAGCAAAAGATAGCTTTTCAAAGCCCATGATAGCTTTTACACTGAACAGTTAATTATATTGCTACTACTTTGGACTTACACTATGCCTTTCATCCTGCGATTTTCAAGCAAAGAAAAAACATTAGCCTTGCAGCATCCATGTCATTGATGTAGGTAACAGTAATAAATCATTCTGAGGCTTGGTTTACTTATTTTTTTTTATTATTTTTTTTTTTTTTAGTAAAGTAGGTAAATGGGCTTATCCAAGGCAACTATTGACGCATCTGATCAAGAACTGCATTCAGAGACTTTATTTTCAGCCCCTATCTGTGTAATACAATAAAATTTGTGCTCTCTGAGAAAGATTTGGTTGCTTTCAGAAGTTGTCTGAATTGATCTTCCTTTTGCTGAGGCGATCGGCTCCGGGGCAGACGTGTTCTGCAGCGGAGCAGGGGACCGAGGCGGGCAGGGCTTTTTGTCCGGCATCGAGGCCACTCGGGGGAGCCGCCGGGACCCGGCTGTCCTCGCGAGGGAGGCTGACGAGGCAAGGGCGGAGCCAGCAGCGCCCCCTCCCAGGCTGTTAAAAGCTGCCCCTAGGGAGCGCGAGCGACCAGGAGCGCGGCGAACAGGACGGGCAAACAGGGCGTGGCAGTTTGCGCGGGCAAACAGGGCGTGGCAGTTTGCGCGGGCAAACAGGGCGTGGCAGTTTGCGCGGCAGTTCGCGCGGGCAGGGCGAGCGGGGGGCTCATCGTCGCTCTTTTGCAGCTGCCTCTCCCTTCGGTGCTTGTAACCTGCTTGCGTAGAACCTGACCATGGTATCGACCAGGCAGAAAACCGTGGCCTCCGCAACTCGTGAGGCATCTCCAGCCACGGTCACCAGTGTGGCTACTCAGACGGAGGGCTCGGGGAAACACGCAGCCGTCCAGGTCCTGGGCTGCAGAGTGTGCCCCAGCCTTCTGTCGGTCTCCGACAGCAGTGGTGGGTATGCCTGTGGGAGGTGTGCCCAGGTTGAAGAACTGCTCGGCCAGGTAGCGGAGCTCCGGGAGGAGGTGAACAGGCTCAGGAGCATCAGGGAATCAGAGAGGGAAATTGACTGGTGGAGGTGCGCTCTACCCTCTCTGAGGCAGGTTCACGAGACTGCCACGGCACAGGCGTCTCCTGTTACGCAGAAGACGGAGGTTCACTCCTCCAGCCAGGCAGCGGGAGGAGACCTAGATCAAGGGGGGGAATGGAGGCAGGTGCCTATTCGGGGTGGTAGGCGAGCCCTCTCTCTGCCCACCTCACCTTCTCATCTACCCTTAAATAATCGATATGAAGGACTAGAGCAAGACAATCTAAATGACAAAGTAGACAAACACCCGTCCCAGTTGGAGGGGGCGCCTAAGACAATGCGACCTACACGTCGCATTGCCACATCATCCTTCAAAAAAGAAAGAAGGGTTATTGTTATGGGGGGCTCCCTCCTGAAAGGGACAGAGGGATCGATATGCCGACCAGACCCAACCCGCAGAGAAGTCTGTTGCCTCCCTGGGGCTCGGGTGAGAGACTTTGCCAAGAAAGTCAAGCGCCTGGTACGGCCCACTGACTACTACCCGCTACTGGTCTTTCAGGCTGGTAGCGATGAAGTAGCAACGAGAAGTCCGAAGGCGATCAAAAGAGACTTTAGGGATTTGGGGCGACTACTTAGAGGATCAGGGGCGCAGGTGGTGTTTGCCTCTGTCCTTCCGATAGGGGGGATCGAAGCTGAAAGACGTACTGTTCACATAAACTCGTGGCTTCGAGACTGGTGTGACCGGCAGAATTTCGGTTTCTTTGATCATGGGAAGGTCTATGCTACACCGGGCCTGATGGCACCGGATGGGATGCGCCTCTCTCGGAGAGGGGTAAGGATCTTAGGTCTGGAGTTGGCAGGGCTGATAGATAGGGCTTTAAACTAGAGTCGAAGGGGGAAGGGGCTAAAACCAGGCGAGCCGGTGAAGACCTAAGGGATGGTACGCTAGAATCAGAGGGGCTGTGTGCCAGTGGGGTCCTTTGGTCAGATCCACAAGGTGCTGAGTGTAAGGAGACGCACCTGAAGTGCTTTTACACAAACGCACGCAGTATGAGGAATAAAATAGATGAGCTAGAAGTCCTGGCCCAGTCCCGCAACTACGACATCATCGGCATAAGCGAAACCTGGTGGGATGAGTCCTGTGACTGGGGTGTTGCGATAGATGGTTACAGGCTCTTCAGGAGGGACAGGCAGGGTAGGCGAGGTGGTGGGGTGGCGATGTATGTGAAGCAGGGGCTGGACTGTGTGGAACTTCAGGTCGGCGATGGCAAAGTTGAGAGCCTCTGGGTAAGGATCAAGGGACGAACGAATAAAGGGGATGTAGTTGTGGGAGTCTATTACAGACCGCCTGGCCAGGATGATAGCGCCGATAAATTATTCTTTACAGAACTAAGAGAGGCCTCGAGATTAACTCCCCTTGTCCTTATGGGGGACTTCAACTTGCCGGACGTTAACTGGGAGTGCCACACGGCTGACACGAGCAAGTCCAGGAGGTTCATGAAGCACCTAGATGATAACTTCTTGGTACAGGTGCTAACGGAGCCAACTAGGAAAGGTGCCCTCCTAGACCTGTTGCTAGAAAACAGAGAGGGTCTGGTGGGAGATGTGGTGATTGGTGGCCGCCTCGGTCATAGCGACCATGAAGTGGTTGAGTTCAAAATTTATGGTGACAGAAGGAAAAGTGCCACCAAAACCTCATCCCTAGATATGGGGAAAGCGGACTTCAGGCTGCTCAGGGAACTAGTCAGTAAGGTCCCCTGGGAAACTGCTCTTGAAGGCCTCGATGTCCACCAGTGCTGGTCACTCTTTAAGCGATGCCTCCTAGAAGCACAAGATAAGGCAATTCCAAAATATCGCAAGTCAGGCAGGCGGGGCAGGAGGCCGGCGTGGCTGACCAGGAACATTCTAATGGAGATTAGGCGGAAACAGAGAGTGTTTCGCTACTGGAAGGAGGGCCAGGCGTCATGGAAAGAATACAGGGATGCTGTTCGTGTTTGTAGGGAGAAAGTTCGAGTGGCCAAAGCACAGCTAGAGTTGAAGCTGGCTGTGTCTGTGAGAGAAAATAAAAAGGGTTTTTTTAGATATGTAAATGGAAAAAGGAGAACTAAAGAAAACATAGGGCCGCTCCTTGATAGGGAAGGTCTCCTCACAGACGATGACGTAGGCAAAGCAGAGACGCTTAACGCCTTCTTTGCCTCTGTCTTCAATGCCGATGATGGGCTTCGGGACCCAGGGTGCCCTGAGCTGGAGGACCGGGACGGTGGGGATGACAAACTCCCAACTGACCCTGAACGTGTGCGGGATTTGCTACTCCACCTGGATCCCTACAAGTCCATGGGTCCGGATGGGATTCATCCCCGGGTGCTGAAAGAGCTGGCGGATGTCATCGCGGAACCTCTATCAATTATTTTTCAACGATCCTGGGAATTTGGAGAGGTCCCAGTAGACTGGAAGCTGGCAAATGTTGTGCCAATTTTCAAGAAGGGTCAGAAAGAAGACCCTAGCAATTACAGGCCTGTCAGTCTCACGTCAGTGCCTGGTAAAATCATGGAGAAGTTGGTTCTCGGACTCATTGAGGTGCACCTGGGGGACAAAGCAGTCATTGGTCCCAGCCAGCATGGGTTTGTGAAGGGTAGGTCCTGCCTAACTAACCTGATTTCCTTTTATGATAAGATCACCCGTATGGTGGACCAAGGGAAACCAGCTGATGTGATTTTTTTGGACTTCAGCAAGGCTTTTGACACGGTTTCCCATAGGATCCTACTGGACAAAATGTCCACCATACAGCTAAATAAAAACATCATACGATGGGTGAGCAATTGGCTAACGGGCAGGGCCCAAAGGGTTATGGTAAATGGGGCTGCGTCAGGCTGGCGGGCGGTCACCAGTGGGGTCCCTCAAGGCTCCATTTTAGGGCCGGTACTTTTCAATATTTTTATAAATGATCTGGATGTAGGAATAGAGGGTATTTTGAGCAAGTTTGCTGATGACACCAAACTTGGAGGAGTTGTGGACTCAAATGAGGGCGTAAAGGCCTTGCAGAGGGATCTGGACAGGTTGGAGAGCTGGGCGATCACCAACCGCATGAAGTTCAATAAGAGCAAGTGCCGGGTCCTGCACCTGGGACGGGGAAACCCTGGCTGCACGTACAGACTGGGCGATGAGACGCTGGAAAGCAGCCTAGAAGAGAGGGATCTGGGGGTCGTGGTAGACAGCAAGTTGAATATGAGCCAGCAGTGTGCCCTGGCAGCCAGGAGGGCCAATCGTATCCTGGGGTGCATCAAGAACGGCATCGCTAGTAGGTCAAGGGAGGTGATTGTCCCGCTCTACTCTGCGCTGGTGCGGCCTCACCTCGAGTACTGTGTGCAGTTCTGGGCACCACAGTATAAAAAGGACATGAAACTGTTGGAAAGTGTCCAGAGGAGGGCTACGAAGATGGTGAAAGGCCTGGAGGGGAAGACGTACGAGGAACGGCTGAGGTCACTGGGCCTGTTCAGCCTGGAGAAGAGGAGGCTGAGGGGAGACCTCATCACAGTCTACAACTTCCTCGTAAGGGGTTGTCAAGAGGCAGGAGACCTTTTCTCCATTAACACTAGTGACAGGACCCGCGGGAACGGGGTTAAGCTGAGGCAGGGGAAATTTAGGCTGGACGTCAGGAGGGGGTTCTTCACAGAGAGGGTGGTTGCACACTGGAACAGGCTCCCCAGGGAAGTGGTCACTGCACCGAGCCTGTCTGAATTTAAGAAGAGATTGGACTGTGAACTTAGGCACATGGTCTGAACTTTTGGGTAGACCTGTGCGGTGTCAAGAGTTGGACTTGATGATCCTTAAGGGTCCCTTCCAACTCAAGATATTCTATGATTCTATGATTCTATGATTCTATGTTCCAAAACAAGTTTTAGGTATATTCTTCTTAGGTGCTGAAAATGCAGCTTTGGGCACTTCAGCTTCCAGGGGTGAGAAAAATCACTGGTGATTTGATTTTGTCTGTGGTGTGTTTTTGGTTGGTTGGTTGTTGTTATTTTTTTTTAATAGTAACCCATTTAAGAAGTAAGCCAGTTGACTGTTGCCTGTTTAGACCACCAGAGCTGTCACCTCTAACAAGAAGTCCCAGTGGGTTTCTGCCTAGGAAATAGATGCATCTCCTATCAGGACTTGACAAATGGTATTTTGTTGTAATATTGATTCTCTGGATTGGTGCCTCTTAAGAAAAAAAGTTTTCCTATGGTGGTTACTGGCATTCCTGAAAATTCAGCATTAATTTAGTTCAGTGATTTATTTAACTTAAGGTTAAATTATAGTGTTTCATAGTAGATATTTCTGGATATGTTGCATCGAATTGAGCTGAATGTATTTTGGTGTCTTAATAGAAATTTTATAGGTGTCATATAAATAATGTGGGTGTACATTCTGCTACTGTTTGGATATCCGTATGCCAGCAGAGTCACGCTTACTGACATCCCCGTCGGTGCCACCAGAATGCAGATTAGATTGTTCAGTGCTATGTATGGCTCATGGTTCAGTACTTCACAATGCAGTCTGACGCTTCTTAAACTCATGTGAGTCTAGAAAAAGACATCGGGAGATAGGAAGGTTGAGGAAAGCTTTTTGCATCTTCCAGGTAGGGATCTTAAAGTGTTATTTGATAGTTGTCTTTGAAGTGTTTGTCCTCACATCTTAATTTAGGAGAAAAAAAAAGGTGCTTTTTCTTTAGTAGGAACAAATTGAAATGATATATGGATAGGGCAGAGGTTTTTAGATGGTACTACACTGAAGCTGATTCTGTTTCTTTGTTCAGCTGTAGATGTTTTGTCATTTTAATGTTGAATCTTGTAAATGGATAAATATCTTTGCAGTGTTGTGTGGCAAATTAATAAGATGACTTGTAAATACTGTCTAGATGAGCAGTATGTGATTCATGTAATTTACTCTGATCATTCTTGCTTCAACAGACTAGTCCTGTGATTAGTTATTTGTAGTGATTTTTAATTGTATGCTTATAAATACTGAAGAGCTCTCTGGATGCTGGGTACACCAGAACAGAAGGAGGATGCCTTACTTTGTCAGATTTGGCTTATAAAATGGAATTCTTGTGGAGTTGCAATGCAGAAGTTTTCCTTTGACCATTTGCATGCTGCACTGATTTGCATGCATAGAACATGAGTGCAGTTTATTATTGGCATTTCAGAATCAGATTATTTTTGGAAGTATGTGGCTTGAATCTTTCCTTTTGGCTCTGGCTGTTGTACACTCTGTACATATGCAGATGCAGTGGAAGACTGAGAGATATGTAGTAATTGCTCTAACTCTAGGATAAGAATCTTTCTCTTGGCCTCTCTGGCCAACGGCCAGATAATGCATTGACTCAGTTGAAATGCATTATTATTTGAGTCAGGTAATTTTTGTTATTAGGTTGACAATTTAAAAAGTTAATTGCAGTGTTCATTGCATGACTAAAATTACTTTTACAATTAAAATCATCTTAGCAATCGTGTGCATATACATGTTTGTATCCACACATAACATCCATTGTATTCTGGGAAACACAGCATCTCTTAACAGCAAGTATATTTTTGTGTGCCTTTTTCACATTTGAATCAGTCAGCATGTGACCAAAACTATTAAATCTTATGTGAACCACTGTTCTTCACATCAAAGAAAGTAGATGACAAAGCTGAAGATCCAAATTAGAAAAATGTGATTTTAGCTTTGATTTCAGTCTAAAAACTAGTGTACAGGCATCTAAATCCCTGTAATAAACCCTGGTATTGTTGTATTAGAAAGTCTGCACCATCTCTGAACATTTCTTCTGAGCTTTTACCTAATATACTGTTTCCTAGCAGACAGAAGAACTATCTGATATACTGTTGCTTCCATGTAAGAACATTTCAAACTGGAACATATTTGTGGTTAATTTTTCTCTTAAAGCTTATAACATCTTAGATAATGTTGCTCCTTACTGTTATAATAATATTTGTGTCCTGAAAATGTTGATATTGGTTATTAATATAGAAACCAAACTCTGAGCAAATGCAAAGATAAAATAATAATAAAGAGGGCTAACTGGGTTTTGAATGTAGACTGTAGTTGTTCTTAAAACCCAGTATTAGATTCCTGAGTGCTGTTAGTACCCAGCACTGTCTTTACTTTCTCCCATTGAAAATGCTGGAAAGTTTTTTTTCTTATGCACTACATTGAGTCTGAAAAGGAATTCCTTTGACATAGGTGATTACTACCGAGTCATGGACACTGATCCTATTGATCTCTTCCCATGTTAAAAAACACCTATTTACTCTGCGTTCTTTTGTTGCATACTACACTGTTGAAGTCCCTTAGAAAAGAATCCAGTATCACTGAGATAAGTGTGGTATCTTGAGAGACAAGTTTTACAGATCACAGTTCCTAGGGAGGACAGTGGTATGATAAAAGAAATAGATGACGTTGTAATGTTTCTTACCAGAATTCTTATTCAGGATTGACTTGGGTTATTTATTAGTGCAAATGTTATAGTCAAGGGTATTTTAACTGTAAAGTGGTGTTTGGATATAAAATAATAGAGTTATTAAAATAATCAATATTAATATATAATCTACTGTAATAGTCTGTGTGCAGGACACTGATGTTAATTAAGAATTATGGCATAAGGACTCACAAAAAGCCCTTGTGTTTAATAGTACAAGCTAATATGAGAGTAGCAGTTACTATTTTTAAGTGACAGATGTAACTTTTTTTTAATTATTATTATTTCTCAAGGAAATAGGTGTTATAAAGACTGTTTAAATAGAAATGTTATGAGTGATGTAAATAATAATTTAACTAGAGTTCTTCATTATGACCAAGATATTGAAAAAATAAAAAGACTACAGATTTCTTTGGTGTCTCCAACCTCAGGTGTCCTCTCAGGGACTGATTTTAGTAGGTATTGAGCATCCAACTTTGAAATTCTTCTGCTGTTATTGTTCCACCTAATCTGAGGTATTGTATTTTGGCTTCCAATCTCCAAATATTAGATTTTTATAATCTAGTGCATAATTTCTGCATAGTTTTCAGGAGCACTGTTGACTTGTATATATTGCCATAAGTCAATTTGTATTTAGTGAATATAGCATAAAATTGAAGAGAACACACAAATGGGAAGAGGAAGGTTATGAGGACATGCTTCAAGTTCAGAGCAGCTCAAAAACGATTAGGAAATATAATAAATGATCAGAAGAAAAGAAAAAAATAGTTAATTCTAGTATATACATATGAAAAAAATAGATATTTTCAGTCTGGTACGTGAGCATTTTGATTAAAACCATCTAAGGAGTGCTCCAGAAACCCTAATAGTTGAAGGCAGTTTGATCTTTTAAACAACATCAGATTTTCTTGGCAGATGCCTCCATTTGAGGTTCAGAGATTCTTTTGTATTAAATAGTGAGTGCCTAATTAGAAGGGTTTAGAAATAGAGAAGTTTCAGTGTAAGCAAAGAGGAAACTTTAAAATGTTAAGCTATTTGCTTTACTTTGTGTAATGTCTCAAAGCAGTAAATGCTGAAGATGGAACAATTTCAATTTTTTATTGAATCAGTCCTAGCACATGAACATTAAAATGGAAATCACTGGAAATAAAACATGTGTGTGAATTTATGCACATTTATTTATAGAGAAATGATTTACTTTATCTTTTTTACATTACATGATAAGCAAACTTGTTTTGTGATTAACTCATTATCTATTTTAATTAAATGTTTACATTTTTACCAAGCTAAACCACATTTCATTTGTGGGTTATACAATGCCATTATAAAGTATGTTTGTAATAAAGACTTGCTTTATGAAGGCAGTGTTACAAGCAGAATAACTATTTCTTTACCATCATTGTGGAGTGCTGTAAGTACCATTAGTTATTCAGACAAGTGACACTTTTAGGGAGAAATGCTTTGAGTTATTTTATAGGAAAACATTTTCCTCAAGCATTTTATCATTGAAGGAAAGGAAATATAATCTTATTTTGATATTATACCCACTTAGGAAGGAAGTGAACAACATAATAATTGGAATAAAGATACCATTATAGTGAAGTAAATTGGAATTTACTATTTTTTGTTGTAATAAAGTACTTTTTTCTCTTAAATTTTTGTTCTTAATCTGTGTTAGGCCTTTTGCTGCTCTTCAAAAGAAGTTCCAAGTAATATCTGAATATAAAATCCAATTCAAACAAGTGAGTTTAGGTTTATTAACTGTTGTGTGGGTCCTGCCTATAGCTAAAGCAATCACAGAATGTGGAGTAGCTCAGTCAGGCCTTTACCCAAAGCAGAGTGAACTATAAATTTAGAGCAGCTTGCTCAGAGCTTTGTCCAGGCAGGTCCCAAGGGCCTCTGTGGCTGGTGATCCTGCAGCACCCTGGGGTGGCTTGTGCTGGTGCTTAACCAGCCTTGGCCCCAGAGGCTTTCTACTGCTGGAAATCAGTCCCTGCTTTATGGTAGGATTTTTGATTTAACTGTTAAAGAAGAATTCTGTTTCTTGTAATCATGTGGCAGCCTATACTGCATCAGAATGCGGAGACTGTGGGAGAAGAGTGGGGAAAATAAATATTTGCACAGTAGCATCTACTGTAGGAAGGAAGAATTAGGTAAAACTGAAAAGACTCTACCACAGGATTTTAAAGAATTTGTTTATTCATTGAAAGTCATAGTGCATGAGTGACATACTCCATTTAAGATATGCCCTACTTTCATCTGCCTGGCTATTGAAATTTCTGTTTCAAATTATAATAATTCAGTAAATGAATTGCTACACCATGCCTAGTTAACCTGTTTCATCCCCTGTAGTAGCAGTATGTCACTATTCAAGAATTTTATATTTATTGATCAATATATCACAAATTTTGAAATACTGGAGAGTTTAATAAAGCTGAACCAAGGAGGAGGAAATCCATTCAGAATTTTTTCTCCTGCTATTTTTCTTATTCCTTGGTATGGACCTGCATGGCATTGCTCCTTTGTTCATTGACTGTTACTTGACTACTCATATAAAGTTCAAGGTTTTTATGAGCTAGGAAGACTTGATGCATTTATCTTAATATGTATTTTTTGTTTGTTTTATATTGCATGTTGAAATAAAGTAATTCAAATTCACCACAAACATGACTGGGTTCCTTATCTGTGATTAAATATGCTATTGTTGCTTCTATTTTCTTCATTAAAGAATCGATCACTGAATTATATTTATTGCGCTGTTTGCTGTGGTGCATGTCAACATATAATTATACATGAGTATGCGCTATGAACCAAAATCCTAAACTCATGCATGTATAGGCCAAATCTAAGATGAGGCAGTATAGAAAACTTTATGAATACTGTCTTTACGTAGATTTTTTTTTGAGAGGAGCCAGGGTGCGGCTGCAGTCATCATTAAAAAAATTCTGAGTGTAAAGCAGAAAAGACATCGTTTATTGATGTGGTCCCTGATTCTCCCTCATCCAAGTGGATGGTGTATGTTCCAGCTTGTACTCATGGTCAGGTGCCAATTGGCACCAGCAGGTCCAACTCCATGGACTTTGGGATACTATGATTATTTCCATCCTATTCTTTCTTGTAGCAATTTGTCACTTTGCTCCATGGGTACCAGGAAGAATCATGTAGTAGTTGTTTCTGTTCAGTATCTTTACTGAGCTAGTTTGGTGGCTTGTGCCAAGGGGATATGTCAGGGCTACAGGCATTTTCTGCTTTTCTGCTCTGTAATGTGTCTCGATTGATTTGTGCCTCTATTATTTGTTCTCTTCTCAGTTCAGTATTTCATTTCAAAGACACTTTGCTCATCTATAACTTCTTGTATTTCTTTATGCCAAGACCATGGAGGAGCTTGTTGCGTTCCTTTTGTCAGAAGTGAGTTGTTGTACCGGGCATTTAACAAAGCCCAGTAGGTTCCTTTTCATGTTGCTGCCTGTTCAGTGGACAGAATTTTCTCTCATTCAAAGAATTAATACCATTAGTATTTGATAGATATGTAAGATAACAGGCAGTTATGATATGCATTTTCCAACAGAATCATTTTTCTTATATCCCTGTGTAGTACGTAAGTTGAGGGTACTCCCTCTGAGATCAGAACACTAAATTGAGGTCGCACTTCACTAAATGCTAAAATGAATTGGCCAGTTTTATTTTCTTTCATTTTGAAATTGTTCAAATTCTCTCTTTTTTTCCTACCATTGCAAGCAATTAATGATTCTGTTGAGGTGGAGAGAGGGAACTGTACCTCTGTTGCATCCCAGTTTTATTTCTTACTGAAAAAGATCAGGAAAGAGAAGTACATTTATTCACGTAAGTATTGAAGGAAAAAAATAAAAGAGTGAGGGGGTCACTTAGAGGAAAAGATGCATCTTATTACAATTGTGTTTTAAAGTCAGGCAAATGAAAATTGCTCTAGTATAGAATTCCCTTTTTAATATTTACTTTTATTTTTAGGTAACAATTATTCTTTTGTAGGTGTGAATAAATTTAATTGGCCTAAAAGATTAGGAAATGTACTGCAGTTGAGGCAAGGAGGTGAAGGGTTAGTAAATTGAGAAATAATTCCAAAAATTCCTAGAAAGACTTTTATTGGTTCATTTATTTTGGCCTCTTTCCTTAATAACAAAAGAACAGGAGCACTTAGGTATATTGAGAAGGAACCTCACAAAGAGGAATAGCTCTGAGGCAAGTCATACCTCTTTGCAGAGCATTTCCCTCCCATCTGTCTTAGCTCTTTCTTTCACAGAGATGCTGCAGCAAAACCCTTGGGACAGCTGAAGATCTCTGGGTATCAGCTTGTGAGCTTCATAAGTTACCTGGGAAAATTTTTTTATTGTGGTCTTGTTGATTACTAATATAAGTCTGAAAAATATAAAATAATGTTATTATCTCTTATTTCTGATACTAAGTTGTATCCAAAAAGTGCCCTTGAAAACCAGGTTTAGGCACTCTTCTGCTAAAGTAATATTGTATTTCTGCTTCTCAACTCCTACTTTCTGCAACATAGATGTCTTCCAATTCCTATTGCCTTATTATTCTTCTGAGTTGCTTACCTGCAAAAACTGCTTGTAGCTCCATCTATATACAGGTCTATAATCAGAAAAACAAGGGCATTAGGTCAGTGATAGTGACATATCTTGGCCTGTTTATGTGTACTGCATATGAGATGTCGGTGATACATAGGGCAAAGAATTGATTACATGTCAGTTTAAATGCTTTTGGCTACTGCAACAAGTTTACCAATCTGCCATTGAGAAGATAAAGCAAGAATAAAGGAAACTAGACAAAGTTTTCATACTATTTGTCAAAAACTTTTTTTTTTTTTCTTTTTGGCACTTTTTCCTTTATTTTTTAACATTTTTAAACTTCTGTCTTCAATGTTGCTTAATTTATACTTGAAATGCTAGCAAGAAGACTGTGTTCTGAGACATGCAATTCAAGCCCCTGAGATGAAGCCAGATTGAAGGGGTGATGTTTTGTGTTTCTAATTTTTGTAAGTAGATTATTCTCACAGTTGATATTTATCTCATCAGTAGATGATAGGGTAGCTAACCACATAATTTATTTGTCAAATATTGATGCAATTTAAAATAAATTTAATTACTTATAATCATTCTGTGCAACTTTTTTTTTTGTCTTGTTTTGTTTTGGCTGTGCTTATAAGTACTTTTTTTTTTTTTTAAATTGCAAAAGATAACATATTTTAAGAAAAGCCTGGAACATCCTTAATAAGAAAAAGGTAGGCTTATAAATGCAATGGTATCCCTTCCCCTCCCCTAAGGAAAGGAAAAACTCAGGCAGAAAAAGGAGAAACCTTGTTACATGTCTGGAAACACCAAATACGTTGCAGCAGCTTTTGGACTGAGGATAGGAGAAAATCAGGCCATGCCACATTATCAGGGATGGGAAGGGGACTTTAGAATCCTTTCTGATTTGCTAAAATATATGACTTGGGAGAAAGTGTGGAATGAGTTAATCTATTCTGCCCCATCCAATCCACCTTTCAGAGGATCCAAAGTCTGAAATACAAAATGTTATGGGAGATACTAAAAGGATCTTAATTTTGAGAGTTTGAGAATCGAAGTAGGTATAAAAATCTACTTGTTTAAATGAATTGCCCAATTTGCAAAAATGCAGCAAGTTCTCTGTACTCAATCTCAGATTCTTGCAAAACCAATCTCCAAAAAGTAAAAAATAAATAAATAAATCACTGAATTCATTTTTCCTGTGCATGAAAATTACTGTTCCGTGTGTGAACTTCATTACTTGTGCTATCATAAAAGCATAATTTAGATAATGATGCTCATTTCAAAGTGAACAGAGATGACAAATGTCTTAAAGCCTGCTTTTGTTAACAGTTTTGAAACACTTCAGAAAAACAGTCTGTCTGCAATAGCTCACTTCATCTACAATTAGGTTTAACTCTTAGACTTTTACTTTTCAGTCGCTGTTCCAATTTAAATTAATCAGGAGAGAAAGAAAAGCAAGTTCAGTTTAGAAACATAAATTGTTAAATGATACTTTCCTGTCTAGTTGTTAGAGAAGCTTAGCATAGTGCTTAAAATATTATGGTTGTACTTTTAGTATAAAATATTCCTCAGTGCTGAAGGATGGGATTTCTGAAGAAGGTTAAGATATTTTCTTGTAATTTAGCTATCAAGTGAGATGATTTATTCATGAATTAGTACTAAGTTGAGTACAGCTATATTCATTTAATTTCATAATATCAAAACATTCCGCTGTGCCAAGTACTTTGTGAGGAGACCTGAACTCTTACATTTGCAATTGGAAATAGAAATAAGCAACTTCATGTATAGGAAACTGTTTAGGAAGAGGTACTTAAAAATGGTCTGCAATTGCAGTTCAAAACACAAAGCAGACATGCTGGAGTTGTTGTTGTTGTTGTCGTTGTTGTTATTGTTTGTTTTGTTGTTGGCATTATTTTTATTATTTGGGGGGGGAGGGAATGGGTAGGAGGTGTTCATTGTTTTTTAATTTTGTACAAGACGAATTTTAGTGATGGATTCAGGGAGCATAAGAGCAAGTGCTGAAGTAATCCCAAAGGATTCTGTTAATATTATCAAACTTGAATTAATGAGGTTTGAGTTGTAAATGGCCAGATAAATAGAGATGTGAAACTTCAGATTCCACTGACTTTAAAAGAAATTTAAAGCATTTAGCAGCTTTGAACATCAAACACTTCATTGAGGATGTAAAAACCCAACTTTTACAATCACATTTGACTCAGTCTTCATTCCTAAATTCACGATAATTATTGGTTGTGTCTAGAATAAAAGAGAAGACAAGACCTCCTTCATAGCGTTCGATCACTTACAGTTATCTATCTGTTTTGCCCTTTTCTTCAAGTTTGCTGATATTGTCAGGAGTTCATGATGAGCTTTTTGGGGAGGCTATTTGTACATTTTCATGTATTCTGTATGGCTCTGAAAATGTGAGTCTGTATGAAAAGCATGCAGTGTTTGCCTTGTTCTTACATCAGAAGAATTTTTTCTTTTGTCCATTTTATGCTTGTTTCCAAAGGCTTAAAATGCAAGCTTTGTTTCTGCAATAATGGCTTAGTGTAGGCTTACATTGTTGATCCCCTCAGTAGATGCAATGTAATCCACTTTAGTAATGTGAATTTTTAAACAATCATCAGCCTTTGCTATTAACCCTTCTATACTAATGGTAATACCCTAGAAGAACTACAAAGGAATTTGGTGCTCAAGCTTAACATAAGACTTGAAGGACACTTAGCGGCATTTGCATTCCTTAGTCCAGTCACAATGAATTGCAGAACTGATGTTGAACTTGATTGGTACTGTATTCAATATAAAATAGTTGGTTGTGAAGTTGATGCTGAAATAACAACTTTGCAGGACATTTCTTTGGGAATATGAAAAATTCCTTAAAAGGTCCTGAATAATTAAATGCTACTTGAAGACTCTTCTGTCCTTTGCTTTTGTTCACTATTTAACTAAGCCAGTGGTGTACTGTTTTTCAAAATGCTTGTTCTTTCTTTAAACTACATATGCTTAAATAGCTGCTGAACAAAGATATGCAAGATGTATTCAGTAATGTTATTTGTCAAACTATTTGAGAATGAGTCTTTTTTCCTTGTAATTGGTCCTGTGACATCTTCGTAGCCGAACATCACACATTTTCTTGATGCTTATTAGCGTGATTTTTTTTTATAACATCTTACTCTGTTTTTTCAATCCTACCTGTTGACTGTTCTCCCTATCTACCTACCTCAGTTCTTGTATGTGAATACAGGTCAGCAAAATGAAAACTCATTGATTATAGATATGACCTTTATTGTGAAAAGAGGATGGATGATTGGATTTTGTGTCTCAGCACCCAGAATTACTGCCCTGGGTATCAATAGTCCCACTGCAAAGACCTATCCAAGTTAACCTGTGTTTACTACCTCCCCTTGGAGTATTTTGGGTACCTCTTCTGTGATGCAGTAGAATGGAGAGCTCTCTTCTGATTCAGTGCACTGTGGGAAAACTACTCTGTGTTTCCTGAGGCCTGGGTTTTATGAGGAATCATTGAAGGACTATTAACTGTCTCAATAACGTAGCTTACATCCTCACTACAAAATTATTAACTCAGTTTTGTGAGCTGAGTTGTCTCATAATCAAAAAAAAGCCACCTGGCTTTGATGAATATCTCAAATAAGTAGTAATTTTGTGTGTTTGTGTGTTTTAGAAGGTATGGGCAAGAGATTAGGGCCAGTACTGTGCAGGAGCAAAGACTAAATCGTCAAAGACCATAAATTCAACTTTCTAAGAAAAAATATTAAATTACCATAAATAGCATTTTAGAAATGAGCATAGTTTCTTAGCAATGACAGTGCCAGCCAAGCAGCTACAGTCTTACTGTACCTTAAAAGAAGACAACTGATAAGATACACAAGATATGCACAAAATAAAACTCTTCCCCCTAGCCCCTGCCTCCTGGATTGCACTGAAAGGACAGTCACCTTGGAACAATCAAACAATTAAGGAGTATACAACACAGTTAACTAATAGGCTTGACTTTACAGCCAATGTAAATGGAAGAGCTGAAGGCTGAAAACAGGGAAGGTTATAAAACTGCTCTGTACTTATTACAGGAGCACTCACCAGTTGGGGATTGCTGCCTAGGGGACAAGAAATTTCTTGTCCTCCAATAGCCATGTCTACACAAAGTGAGTTGATCATTTACTACTTTCAGTTATAAAAAAATCAAGTTCTGTTACAGTTTAGCCTTTAATTAAAAAAAAAAAAAAAGAAAAAAAGAAAAAAAAATACTGAGAATATGCTTTGTGGGAATTGGTTGGTTATACGTTCTGGTCTTGTTAGTCTGTCTACAAATGAGTTTGAGGACCAATGTACAATATTCATTTTAAAAGGAAATATTTTTTTACCTATGTGCATTAAATTATTAAATGGTGATTTTTTTTTGAGCCTTGCTTAAATATTTTGAATTTTTTTCTGAGTGAGAAATTAAACATTATGAAAGCATTTTGTATCATAAATTTAATTTCTAAATCATGTTAAGTCTTAGTATCTATGGCAATATTGTACATAATTCTCCATAATGTTTTGTAACTCAATTTCAGAAACAAAATAGTGAGAAATAAAAATAGTGAAACAAAATAGTGAGAAACAAAATTCTCTTTAAAAAAATGCTGCTACTAAAGCATAGGTTATTTTGAAAATTCTGTTACCTACTTTTCTGTTATTGTATAATGAGCAATAATGCTAGTATATTCCAAAATTGAGAAGAAAAAAAAAGAAATGGAACAAAATAGGCACAAACCAAAATCAAAGTAGTTCAATATAACCATTAAAATGTTCTTTAAAAGTTCTGAATTGCTTGAATCTCATAATTTAACTTCAGAAAACAAGAGGGTACTCTAAACATTCTTCTAGTGTTCATTTTTGATGCTTGAAACTTTTTTCTTAAAAAGCTAATTTCTGAACTAGAGAAGATTTTATATGTATAATGGTTTAAGATAGAGGTGCCACATCTGTTTTATAATGCAACCTACAGGGACTTAGACTATGGAAATCTTGTCAGTAGCTGGAAGAATAACTGTGGAACTTCAGAGTTGAGAGGCATTGGTCCATAGCAGCTTCAATCTAAGAAAGACTGAAACTTGGAATTGATGGATCTGTATGAGTTTGTATGACAAATTTGTATTTCGGTTTTAACTATCCCCTTAAATTTGGGTATTGTGCATGCTTTGTCTCTTGATGCTCCATTCTGTGTCTGTGAAGTCTGCTAATTCTGGATAAAGGTTTATGGAGTGCCTCTCCAGATGGATTGTAGTCCATGTACTCTCACAGGCTGGTTCTACCTTTGGTGAAGGATTGCGATGATAGGAATACATCTGAAAATTATAGCCAGGGGGTGAAGAGTTGTGAATCATTTCTGATTTTGTATGTATGTCAGAAACCCTGTGTGCAAAGGAGACTACAAATGAATATGATGTTTCTCTGCCTTGTTTAACCTCCATCTTATACTGTAATTCCCCAGAGCAGTCATCTAGAACTAATAATATAAATATTTAAACCTTGATGGTCTCAGCTACATGGATTCGACCTTGTGTGATTTGCTAGTTACTGCCTAGATGGATTATTAGTTGTCATCCCACACAAACAAAGGATTACTCATTGAGAAAACTTGATTACCTGAAAATGATGTTGTGATGTTGCATATTGTCAAAATTAATGGGAATTTTAAAAGAAAGGGATGATCACTGGCTATTTTAGAAGAGGCCAGGAAGAGTGATCTATCTGCAGGAGATGTGTTTTGAGTTGAATCCATATAAAGGAGGGGTAAAATAAGAAGCAAAATGCTGGTATCTGAGAAATTTGTCTCAAAGCATTACGAAAAGTAAGATTTGATAGGAGTCAGAGAGCTACAAAATTACTATACTGTTTAATAAAGACCTCTGTTTCTTCTGCTGTTTAAAATTCTTCAGAAGACAATAGTTAGATTCAAAATGATCTAATTAAATTGAAAGTATCAAAACTGTTTGTAAAAGGGCAAAAATAGCACTGTTAAGAACTGCATCCAACACAAAGTACTATGTATAAGAGGAAAATGTCAAATGCATTTAAAATAAGAGATAACAGCCTATGCAGCACCAGAATCCAGGATATTAGGGCATTTCTGGATATTTGCTCAGTATTCAGCCAGAATATTATTCACCAATGCAATGATTTTTATATAAACTACATTTTAAGACTGTACTGTATGTGCATTTCGGACATATAGCAGAGACAGTAGGTGATTATTCCCATCAACCTGATAGTGGGGAGATGTCAGTCAGAATACTGCAGCCAGATTCAGGGCACCACTCTTGCAGAAAGATGTGACCAGATTAAAAGAGGGCCTGATGCAGAACAAAATAAGTTGTAGGTTCAGTAAACACAGTGTATGAGGTGAGTTGGAATGAAATAGCTTTGTTTCATTTAGAAAAGAGAAGATTCAGTGGTTATATAGCAGTATTCAAATATTAATGCTTGAGGGAAGACTGGTCCTTCAATTAGGAGAGGAAGTAGGAAGGATATTTGAGTTAAAGAGAAGAGCTGCTGAAGTAGGTGGCAGCTGATCACCAAAAAGCTGCTTCTGAGGAGCACCTACTCAGGACTGCTGAATGTGGCTGCAGCCCAGCTGAAATGAGCTTAGAAGAGAAATTAGGAGATCGGGAGTCCTAGAATGGGTAAGATATACCGGAATGCTTTTGAGTTCCTTTTAAGACCTTTATTTGTATATTTTTCACATTGTATTTTAACTTGGAGTCATACAGAAGGATGCTGTTACAGTAATGTTTTCAGATTATGAATTTTAATTCTGTGAATATATATGATGTGCTTACATAGGAAAGATTGAACTTAAAAGATATTGCGTAGAAAGAATCTGAGAGTTTTCAGAGAAAATTTGAAAGAGGCCCTGTTAGCTAACAGTGAAGAATTATGATATTAGAAACATTTGTAAAGCCCTCTGCTACAGAACATATGGATTCAACATGCCTTGTGTTTGTCCAGCTGGGAGCTTGACATACTTACCTTGAACTGCTCCCCCTCACATGATCCAGAGGTCGGCAGACTGGTTGGAAGTGTCTGCTGGTCTGCAGTGCCCTTTCTTTTTTGCTGAATGAAGCACTACAAATAAGAAGTGGAAGAATGCTGTCACCTCAAAGAATAGATGGAGACTGAAAGCTTGTGAAGCCGTGTGATGATGTTTAAATCTATTTGAATGAATAGGAATCATCAGGACAAGTAATGGGCTGGTTGATTTGGCCTTAGAATTTAAAAACTTCTCATTCATTGTCCTCTCAAATGCCTCTTGATCCCTTCAGCTTTTAAAATATCTCTCCCATTCCTGTTGTTGCTTCAGTCTTTGGCTACCATCAGATCCTATCTTCTACCCCCCTGCTTCTTTTCAAGTTTTATTTTGGAGTTCAGATGCCATAAATCTGTTTAAGTCCAGTTTATTCTGTGGTGCTACTCTATTCATTAACTGACTATAGATTTTTTTCTTCACATGCTGTAGAGATCAATATTCCAGTAGACAGGATAGAGAACTGCATCAGTTCAAAATATTTGCCCATCATAGTATGCTACTGATAGGTTGGTTGGAAGTATTGATGTGCTGCTTTGTGTGAACATACATGATTGTATACCCAATGCGGTCATACAAAGTTAAATAACAAATGGACCAAATAAGATTGCATCACTTAAAAATTTATTTGTAAAAAAATGTTTTATACATATACATACCATATAGCTTACTCAGTGCTTGAAGGACATACAAGTTCTTTGTCAAAAGCTGGCAAGACACTTTTTTTTTTCATTTGATTTTCTTTATCACGAGCTAGGTATGAGTGGAATGGAACGGACATGGGGGAGAGGCGGTTAATTTTTGGTAAGGCATTATAGTGAGAAGTCTTGCGGTATTCCTTAATTTGTAGAAAGTGTCAATATATTGAAGAAGTCCTTTTCTGATCAGTCTCGTTTTGTAGGTGTATATGTATGTACAGTGTATGTAGGTATATATGTATGCATATATGTAGGTGTATATTTATACACTGACAAAAATACATGTAATATCAGTCAAGATTTAAAAAATATGTTTTTCTTTGTACCTCCTGTGCTGAGATATTATGTGATAGTGATATTAATATGTTGAAATATGACAAATGTAATTGAATCAATAAAATGGAGTTCCCATACTTAACCAGAAGCCAGTTAGGGAAGGATGATTATCTTTTTGATTCATATTTCCTGAACAAAAAGTATCACAGCAAACTCCTAATAAAGTTGAAAAGGCCTTTTTTATGATAGCGTGGTAGATTAGTTCCTTCAGGTGGCATAAATTCAACAAAGGAAAATGGCATCACATTGATTTATGCTTTAAAACATTAAATTAATTGCAACTCTTTCTTCTGGATCAGTGTGATTGTTTCCAGTAATGTCATGTGCCTACTCAACACTTCTTGTTTATTGGAAAATGAACCTTTTTGGAGGAGTCCCAAATTGCTTGGAATTCATTTTTCATCCAACAGGAACAGTGTTTGATCACTTTTCTAATCTCTGTCCAAACCAAGCTGGCTAATTTTAGACAAAGAATCAGTGCAGCTGATAAAGCAGTGATATAATGTAGCAGACACTTACAGCAGAATGAATAAGTCTGTATCAGCAGTTATTATTCAGCGGATGAATACAAAAAAGAGTTAAGTATTCAGTAAGAAAAAAATACCATGATAAAATTCAGTGTCAGGTGATGTAAGTTATGATTTTTCCTAAATAAATAAATATTAGTAAACTACAGACTAACATGTTTCTGCAGTTTCTCCTAGTATCCTTATTCTTAATTAATCATTTTTATGTTAGAAATGTCAAGATGATTTTCTGAGCACACAAATGAGTGCCTTATCAGATGTGTGTCATATGTACCTGATGTACAGTGAAGAAACAGGTATAACCATCAAAGGCTTGTGAAAACTGATTTCCCTGTTAATGCTTTTAAACAAAAAAATAATTCTGTCTACTAAAGATATTTCAGAGAAATGGACGAGAGAATGATTCTCTTAAATGTGCACATGAGTTCTTGCACCTGCTAGGGGTGTGGGTGCATTTACAGGCATAAACACATATCTGAGCCCTAAAAAGGACATCTTGTTTGCTTATAAACAAGATGTTTATATATATTAACACTGAATCTACATTGGGAGTGTTTATTAGAAAGTATAGATTTGTTAGGCAGTATTCTATTTGGTCTGTTTTATTTCTTTGATCTAGTTCACTGGCCTACCTTTGGCAGTAAACATAAATAATGAGGTAGTTGTGGTGAAAACTCTAAGAACATTATTTTCATAAGGTCATTTTCAAAGCAATGTTGTAATGCTCTTTCATAATATAGGCCAGTTTGCTAGGAAGTTAGTGTATGAAGACTGAAGACTAGTCTGTGAAGACTAGTTAGTCTATGAAGTATAAGAAGACTTTCAGCTATGAATTGCTAGACAGTTTCTGTAATCTTCAGTTTTAAACTCTACTGTCTCAAAACACAGAGGTGAAACAGTAAAGCTGGTGGCTTGTCCCACTAGCTAGCAGTCTTCCAAAGGAAACTCAGCTGTGACACCACTGTAACTGGATAATCTGGACACCACCCCAAAATGTTTCTGTCTTAATGGCATACCAGTGTGTCAGTGACCTGCATTTGAATGAGTACTGCTTTGTCAGATGCAATTTATCTGGAGATACTGGGAAAAAATCTCCCTTGCATTGCAAGAATGCAAACCATTTCTTCTCTCTTCTAAGCACGAGACATTATTATATTATTTGTATTACACTAGGGACTCCAGTGGGTTTTCAGATAAATCCACTTTTCTGAGCACTTGGCAAACATAGAGTAAGATGGTCCAGGATCTCAAGGGATGCATGGGTGAAGTAAAAGCACAAGGAAATGTGTTGATTTTTTTTTATTTTTTATTTTTTCAATTTCATACTGCTCATTCAATGCTGGTCAGAAGAACTCATGTTCTGCACAATTTAGCACCCTGAGCACCCTGACCAGTCTGCTGTGTCATCAGGTTTTCAGGCTGAAAACAAATTACTTGAACTTAAACCTAAGTCCAGCTCTGCTGACACAATGAAACTTCACAGATTTAAAAAAAGTAAAAGATAAATTGGAAACAGAAACAGTAACACTATGCAGTTTATTTGTGTGTAATTCAGAAATTTGAAGGACTACATTCTCTTCAAGGAGAAGATGTTTTAGGAGTTGGAAATTTGTAATTTTTTAAGACACCTGGATGATCTTGTTTCATACTCTCTGTAAAGACTAAAATGCATTAAAAATGTATATATACATTGTGTATATATATATATTATGTATGTATATATATATTTTTGTTTTTTTGATTATAGTCATAATTTTAATCTTTCTCTGGAAATATTGGAATATGATGGTGTTTTCAGATTGTTATCTGTCCTTTTGCATGCTTTATGTTCAGGCATGTTTTGTGAGCTAGTAGTAACAGCAGCATCTGTTGGAAGTGATCTTTATTGCAACTTGAAGAAAAGCCACTGACTTGCAGCAGATTTGTCAAGTTTGTCTGATGTTTGTCAAAAATACATTTAGGACCATATCCTGAGCTAACGGTAATAAAGATTTGGATGTAACAAGTATGTAGGTTAAGGAAAATTAAGTAAAAGCAAGCAACCAAAACCACCTAGATCAGTGGGATTTTCTAGATGTTTGGCATGTTTGAAATCCTTGCATTCTAATCACATAATTTTACAGGGGCCTAATTTTAGGCTCCCACAGCTGATAAAATCTCAGTGACTGAGTTTGTGGAATGTGGATTTTGTTAACACTTAATGCATATACTTCTTTCTTCTTCTTAATTATTTTCTTTATGATCATGCTTTATTTATTTATTTATTTTTATCCCATCTCTGCAGGTGAGGGATATGATTTATAGTCTTCAACTCCATTCTTATTTTGAATCTTTTATCCTGATTCACTGACCTGACTGTTTTTTTTTTTTCCATAATCTTTACTTTTATCATACACATTGACCATCTGCTCTTTGTGTTAGTGCTTTCTTGTGTGGCAAGAGGAAACTCTGATTTTCTGTCTTCTTCCTGATTATCTGCTTGGATCTAACTCCTAGCAAATTTATTCAGGAAATAATTTAAACTAACTCAATTTCCCATGGTACTTATGATCTGGACAACAAATTTGCGGGATCTTCTAAGGAACTAAAGAACAGGCTTGGTTATACCAGTGGTCTTGTCAGTGCAAGTTGGAAAATGCTAATATAGAACATTACTGATGATAATTACTATAATTTCATGTGTCTCTGAAACAGTCATATTTCTCTGTCTGACACTTAAAACTTGTTATCCTTTAATACCCATTTAAGGCTGATGTTCACGTTGAGTCTTACAACAATCCAAAGAAGTTTTCGTTTACTGAGGTGAAATAAGCTTTCACTGTTACAGAAAAAAATAATATATATATATATATAAAATAAATATAAAAAAAATTATACTTTTTATAAAATGTAAAAATATATTAAAATATGTATGTTTATATTTTATATAAATGTATATATATGTATATTATATATTTTAACAAAGCATCTTCTGGTTAATTAGCTTAGAGCATTCTATGAAATGCAGAGATTGTGCATGCTATCCTTGGTGTTGGCCATTGGGCAAGGAATTAAATGGGGTTTTCAATCTGTCTGATTTCATATTCCCTATCCCATTTCCTGGGAAAAGCTTAATGGAAAATGAGAAAAATTAATAGCTTGTTCAGCTCAGCTGATAGTCCTGTTTCTTGTACAAATTCATGTTTTCAAACATTCCTCAGCTTCTGACATGGGTGTTTTATAAGTCCAGTTTAAAGGATAGCAGAGCTATATGAGCTCCTTGGGAATTGCATGGGGTAAATAGTACTGGGGTTCATGGCTTGAACACACTTCTACCTTATGAAGCTTATCTTTGCCTTTTAAATATAAGAAAATCAATAAAGGTATAAAAATGCAATAAATAACAATATAAATAAGTCAAATAACTGCATTGTAGTGACTTGGTGATGGAACTAGTTGTGGCACCTACACTAATTCAGAATGTTCCTGATGAATTGTTTTCAACAGCTTCCCTTTTCAAATATTGTTTTAAACATCTTATGGATTCTTTCCAAAAGGCTGCCAGACATACAGTCTTCTGCCTCCTATGGAAACTCTTAACTTTTGTAACTTAATAAAGCTCTGTCTTGATTTCTTTTGCACAGGTGGACTTCAATGTTGTATTTCACAGAACATTTTAAAAATTGTTTTCACTGAAGGTTTTCTCCTTCTGTCAGCCATTTGCACTCATGTAGCAAGTTCTAGGATTACTGGTCTCAGAACTGTTGTACTTTGATACTAACTTCTATAGAGATGTAGGACAAGAAGTAGATGCATCAACATAATTTGGCAGGTACAAATAATGTATCAGATGTAAATAAGTGGCAGAGAGATCTCTCTCAGCCCTTCTCATTATTGTCACCCTGCAGTTGACACTATATTTAGATTTTCCAACATTTTAATATCATATTTATAGTTTATACTCACAAAGCAACACAATCAAAATCTGGTTATAGCTGTCTCTATGGTTCATGATCTTGCATCTTTTTCCTAGTTCCAAATGTTGAACTCTCTCCCACTCCCATCAATATATCACCAATTAAAATTCATTATTTACCTTCAGATTTAACTTTGTTAACTTTGGTGCAATTGATTATGACCTTCCCTTCCATGGATTTCTTTGTATTTGAATATGCTTGTTTTCATGAGTGTGAAAAATAAGCAGTGGTCTTGGTATTTGTCGTTCTTTATTCAGACAGAAATTAACTTCAGTAGAATAGCAAGCGGATAAAATGAGCTGTTTTCATCTAGCCGAAAGTTTAATCTTGCGGAACACTGCTGATTGTATTCACTTGACAGGGTTAGTAATTATACTTAGGGAATGCATATTGTTTCTTTCTGCCACGCTGCCATAAAATAAAGGTTTGTTGATTGTTGTTGCAACAATTGGGCCCTCTTTGTATTGTAATATTCTAAAAATAAGATTGAAGTTCCTAGTGGAATCTAATACTCTCTAGGCAACTGTTATACTTTATAGCAACTGATGTCACATAGATTTCTGAAATTATGCCCGTGTGTTGAACACCCAGAATTTTTAGTCTTTTTTTTCCATTTTAATCAAAACCAACTGTGTCATTACTCTGTTCCCTCTCCCTTTTCCAACCAGTATTTGGTTTCTGTTGTATGATTTATGAGTACCTGTTATAGTCTTTTGTGTTGATAGTGTTTACCCATCTGGGCTGTCTTAATTTTAGCCCAGTGTAATGTGTCTTTTGGCCAGTTTGCTCTGTGCTGTCTGTCTCTGTTTCCTGAAATCAAAATGCACAAGGAATTTAGCACCTGTGAAGTGATTCCAGAAGGAGGTAACATCAGTGAATCCAGTACTTACTCTTGTTCTTATTGCAATAAAGTAATGCTTAAAATCAAGAAAAAACCCAAACACAACCATTTAATAGTAGGAGTAATTGAAAGGAACCAAGATCCACTCTGTTTAGCACACCTAAAGAAACAAAGCTTCATTCTTCTCATAAAGTTAAAAGCATTTTCTCTATACACTTTTTTTTTTTTTGTATTTTTTCTTTTTCAGTCTATGAGGAAAATTATTTATGTTGAAGGGTGTTTGTCTGTTCTGTGAAAGTTTGATTATTTTACTAGAAAATAGGCAGAAATTCATACAAAGATGGAATGCTCTCTAGATTACAAAAGAAGCTGTTTGAGCATGTGAATTCAGTCAGAGAAATTGCATTTAGAAGAAAATAACTTTATATATATCCTTTTATTCACAGACTTATCTCTAGCTCAAAAATCATAAGGTAAAACATCCTTTTTTGTGTTTGAGTGCCAATGCATGTCAAAAGTAACCAATGATAATCTGGTTAAAAGATGGTGGATAAAGATAATTCGAAAGTTTTTTGTTGGATGGGAAATTTTCCAGTCTTTCCTGGACCATGAGTTTTTTTCCCTCACATTTTACAGCTCTGATAAACAAAAAATGTACATATAAACGATGTGCAGAGGGTTACAATAAAGAGTTGTATAAATACGGAAAACTATTTTTCTTTCTTTGAGGTGCTGATTATAGCATGTGGCATTTGATCTATTGGTACATTTGTGCACTATTTTTGTTTTATTTCTGTGTCCATATAGCTGTAAGCATGATTATCCTTATTTGTCTTGTTTGGTTTTTTTTGTCTTGTTTGAAGCATTTCCTGTCTTCTTAAAGGCAACTGTAAAAATATCTTCATATTGATATGTTCATTGATTTTCACTTAAGATGTATTATGTAATTATATGTGTTAATTATCCTAAATATTGAGATGTGTGCTTTTAGCAACTATTTATTGTAGATTCTGTGAGAAAAGAAATAGCTCATTCTGCCCCACAGAGCACATAAAGATTGTTTGTCAGGCAGTATCAGAAATTTATTGCAAGTAGTGTCTACAGCTTGCAAAGAAGAAGCAGATACAGAGTTAGTATGAGTTAGCTGTCACTATTTGTGAAATGAGTGTTATTTTTGCTGTAACTTTCAATGAGATACTTAGGAGCTCAAGAATGCAAACACTGGAGATCAAGGATTCCACTTAATTTTTTTTTTTTTAAAAAAGCCTAGATGAA